>NW_017306698.1:772220-785734 GCF_000935625.1 Nanorana parkeri | reverse complement strand
GTTAGTGTAAGGACTTACCTTAAATGATGCCTCTTAATCCGATCATCTTCTTTAGTGTAGTTTTCAGCTGTCCTCCTCTCCTCTGATGTCCCACGGAATCTGTGCTGGTGCACGCTGCTCCATAGACTTACCTTGTGTCTCTCCCCGTCTCCCGGCCGAACATCTGAATTGCGCATGCGCCCGCCCCAAGATCCTTTGCGGCCGCCTGAGACTCTTCAGATGTTCGGAGGGGAGCGCGTGACGGAGACACAGGTAAGTTTAAACCTGTTTGAAAAGGTTTTTAAAAAAAAAGTTTTTGCATATATCTACTGCTTGCTAAAAGACAGAGAGTTCTCTGTCTTTTAGAGTTCTCTGTTCTATGCTTGTTCTAGGTCAGTAATTCAGAAAGTATTGAAGCGACCGCCAGGGGACTAGCATTTTTAGAAGCAGAGTTCAGCAATGGCAGCCTCCATGATTGTCACATGACAGAGTCCCTTTAAAGTGACTCTAAACTCTAAATGTTAAAAATGCATTTAGGTACCCTATTAACAAAAAATCTTATTTGTGTATCACTCGGCTGTGGATCCTTAAATCACCTCTGAATTCATGCTGACACTGTCCTTCCTTCTGGAAGGTGGCCACTTTTGTTCCCATGGTCCCTGTGTGTGTTGTAAAGTAGCCACCACTCCAAGCTCACTCCTGTGATGGACCACGATCTTTATACAAAATTGTTACCATGAGATTGTAGTCCATGAGAAGAATGAGCTTGGAGTGGTGGCTACTTTACAACACACACAGGGACCATGGGAACAAAAGTGGCCACCTTCCAGAAGGAAGGACAGTGTCTCCACCAATTCAGAGATGATTTGAGGATCTACAGCCGAGTGATACACAAATAAGGTACATTGTTGTTAACAGTTAAGGTAGTTGAATGGATTTTTAGGATTTGCCTCCCGAGTTTAGGTCACTTTAAAGTTCTCCTAAATCTTGTAAATGGGTCAATATTCTAACACTGATATTTTTCTTTTTTGATACATTATGACAAGTGGAATTATCCACTAGCTTTCCATACTTCTTGAAGTCTTTGGACCTGTGAGCTATAAAGTCTGTCCTGTTCTTGTCACAACTGTAAAATGTTGTGGTCCTCAGAACAAATAAAGACAATGAATCCATCCATGTCCATGGGGGCATAGATGGCAATAAACACCTGACAGGGGGTTCTAATATTTCTCTACTTTATCCAAAACTAGAAAAAAATGTCTTACCAAACCTGAAATAGAAATGTGGGAAGGGTACTGATTTAATCCTAGAGTAACTTTATTTGAATTTATATTTATTGTTTCTTTTTTTGTTGTTTTGCTGAAGCAAGCATACATTAGTAGCCTCTCACTTGATGTGTCTTAATGAATTTGCCTCAATGTGTAGATTATACACAAGCTGTTGAATGGAAAGTACCATACCTCTTTTTGTTACATGACAATTCAGTCACTCATATGAATAGGTGCTAAGTTATTCCATTGTTCATTATTTTTATGCAAATCTATGTAATCTTTATGTTACATAACAACTATAACCTCTTTTTATACATTTTTTTCCACGGTGTAGCAAAATGGCAGGTTCTTTGTATGAGTGACCACATTCATCCATATCAATCCATGTAGCTCTGAGCACAACTAAGGAAACATCATTCATGCTGTATTAGTACACTTACGTCACGTGTAAGTGATATAGACATGTGATATTTTATGACGATTTACAGTACATTATCTATAAAAGCTTGTGCTAATGGGACACTGTATGTTCCTCCTTCTGAAATAAGTCGTAAACACTTTGTAAGTAAAAATTTCGTCATAGTGATGAGAACAATCTGCTCTGATTGTCTGTTTTATTACAAATGCTTAAATGTAATCAATGAAGCATTTAAAGGACCAACAAACCTAAAATGGATCTACTCTGTATGTAAAATGTAAAAGAAAAAACCTTTCCGTTGCAGCTCAGGTCTGTTTCCAGATACGGAATGATTCTCCCATTGGGAGCCACCATCTTGCCTCTCCCACATTAAAGGTGAGGCCAGGCTATCATTCACAGCCCACATTTGAAATATCTGGATAGGTGGTGCTGGATAATGGGCTATTAGGCCCGGTTTACCACAACCGAATTTAGTTAGAAATGCTTGATAACTCTCTTGTAGGTGGAGATGAAGGAGGGGGGCTCACAAGGTACCCAGAGTAGAATCTTATAATTGATACTGCCACCCCACTAGTCTTTAAAGACCTTTATTTCATAGACAAGATGACATATAACAAAACTTACAACGTGTCTCAGCGGTTAAACAGTCCCCCTTCATCAGGGCTTTGAGTATTACATGTGCAAAGAAGGCTGAATTCCGGGCATATGGAAAGATGGTTCGCCGGTTCACTGTGTTTAAATGCAATGGCATCTGTTTAATGTATAGAAGCCAGTGAACTATGTTTCTTTATGAGCCCAGAGTCCAGCCTTTCATGCACGTGCAACGCTCAAAGTCACAATGAAGGGAGATTGTTTTTAACCCTTGGCTGTTCTGTTTATTGTCATCTTGTCTTTGAAATAAAGAACTTTTATTTCAAACTATAAAGACTAGTGGTTGTTATTGATTTCTACATGAGATTAACAGCCCGCATGACACCTCTGCTCTTTCTGTGACTGTCATTTATTATTGCTCTCTTCATACATACGTGGCCAGAGGGAAGTGGTTAGACACAAACATGGAGGCTTAGATGTAAACTTTTGCCAAAAAGTAACATTTTGCATATGAATAATAAAGGTGTTTAGTTGTCTTAGGTGGTGGGTTTTTGGGGAAAACAATGGGTGCTTGAAACAGCTGACAGAGGTGATTATGAAGGTACTACATGCTTGGAAAACTCACTTTAAGGCTGCATAATGTACCAGATCAGTTTGCACCTAAGCTCTCTCTTTTGCACTCATATACTAATGATTTTTCATTAAATACTGTTGCGGGGAATTGTTATGATATTTCATGAGATTTAATCTGCATTTGCTGTCAAATGGACCTTCAATGTTTAGTTATTGGTCAGACATATCCTTTGCCCAAATGGGCAGTGGGTAGAGGGTAAGCCAGATAGATAGGATGGAGAGGGATCTGCTCTTGTGTTGCCTACCAGCTAAGAAGAACTAAGTGCCAACAAGGATGCACATTTGTGATACAATTAAAATGAGAACGTTTTGTTGCTATCAAGCAGCCCAAATCGTCATATAGGTAAAGCAAATGCTTTAAGTGAAATGTCTGCAAACATACACAAAATAAAGTGTGTTGGAGGTGTTAGACTATACTAGATACTAGCTATGCTCTCCCTTATATAACTGTATGCAGAGAGCTCTATGCCTTCAGTTGAGTTTGTTAGAAAGCAACTTTTAAATGGCAATATGTTGATGGCTACAGTACAACTCACAGAAGACAGAACAACAAGGAAAAAGGGTGAAAGGCAATGTTTTCAAATTGGCCCGATTATCCTGAATATATATTTCAGAAGCTAAGTTTTTTTTGTACCTTAGCTGCATGGAACTTGTATGTTCTTCCTGTGATTGCATGGGTGCTGTAGTACCCATATCCATCCAAATTCATTGGCTTTCACCCAGACTGGCCTGAGTTTGTATCTGCATTTCTGTAGAAATGTAACTTCGTCCACTCCTTTGAGGACATGGACTAATGTGAATGAGGAAATCGGTGTTCCAAAAATTAAACTAAACTATTCTTTACCTCATTTCTCTCTATTCCAGAAGTGACCATCAAAAACAAGAATAGATCTCTCATATGTATATAGAGAATAGAGCTGCACTGTTTGTAGTACACTGTTCCTTTTAGGTTTATTGGTCCTTACCGCAAGTTAACCAGACTGTTGATGAATTAATTGGTATAAGGTACACACAGATCCCCAATATACACTGAAACATGGTTACAGGCACTGAAAAAACTTCTCAACTATATAATCATCTTCTGATTTATGAAAAAGCAAAATAATGTACAACGCTTGAGTGCTAGAGCAATCTCAAAAGGACTGTAAACTGTTTGTGTAGAATTGTCTTATAACCTATACAAAATAGCTATGCAGTGAACAGTATCGTTACATCATTGGTCCAGTTTTAGTTCATTGTCACTGTGTACTGTGAATACAGTTTATTTTTCTATAGCACTGTTAGATTATATGGTGCTGTTGTTCTAAGTATTAGGCTTATTCTACGTGTGATTCACTGCTGTAATTTCAAGCTAGTGTTTCAGATTTTTCATGACATTGCCTTTGAATTTCTAACTACACTTAAAATGCAACTCCACCTTCTGACATATTTGCTATGGGGCTGGGCATAAGTCAAGGTTAAGTGGAGGTGTCAGCATATGTATACAAATCTCTGTCAGCTATATTACACCAATGCTCCAATTCCAGGTCAAATGACCTAAATATGCGGCAACAGGGCTTTGGAGCTTTGACATTCACAAAGTTTCAGTCAAAGTGAATGAAGATGGCTGGCATTGGTACCCATATGGCTGCTTTGGGTCATGTGACCTAATGCAGAGCTTACATCATGTGACATTGTACAGAAATGATATTGCCAAGGGATCTGGTTAATTATGGCTTATAATTTAAAGTGGAACTTGACTCACCAACAAGACCATCCCAATACAGTTACTTTCAAGGTATGCCTCGGGTAATACCTGTCACGGTTGCCAGAGTGTATATTCCAGCTCTCAACTGAACTTTAAAGCCATAAAATGGCTGGTGTCATAGCTGATCACGTGTGCAGCAGCATGATAATTATAGTACAGATAGAGGCTAAGATGGCCCCTTACTTGGCTTAAAAGGACAATAGGGTATAGTTCTGCTTTAATTCAGATTCCAACACCTTAACCTATCCTCCCTCACCCTCCTTTATGCACACCTATAATTTACCATGGAACAAATTTTTGGGTTTGTCCACATTAAAAGCAGGATAGGAAATAAAGTTTGTAAACAGCATTTATATCCTATTTTGCTATTTATAATTAAGGCACCTGTAAATTAAGAAATTTAATATCTTGCTTGCTGCAATGGTGGATCTTCCAACGTGACCTGCTTTAAAATGTACATGCTTGGTTCCTAAAACCCTCTTTCACTCTTTTTATTACAATCACCTGAGCTTAGTTTTTTTTTTTTTTTAAAGGAACCTGTAGAGAGAGAAACATGAAGTCTGCTAATGCTGAGCCCTGTTTTTAAAAATCCTACTTGTCCAACTGTCATGAATATTCGTTGGCTTCTGTACTTTTACTAAACTGCAGCAAGTATGCAGCTAATAAGGTCATACCTTCATTGGTTGCATATTTTGTCCACTTCAGTGACTCAGAATGCACTGAGCCAAGCAAAGAGAGTCTTACATTTTCATTGTGTATACAAGCATTCAGATTTACGTTACAATGTAATTAAAAGGGAAGTAAAGCCAAACCTTTGTTTGGCTTTACTTCTCTTTTGGGTCACAAGAATACATTTACTAATGCACTCCTGTGTCCCAAAGTCAGCATATAGGGGTCTACTGCTGCCATATGCTGACAGCACAGAGCCACACTGCAAACGGGAAGAATCCTGACAATATGGAGCCAGAGCCAGCTTTGCCCGCCCCATCTCCAGTCTGTCCCTCCAATGAGTGCTGTAGGAACAGAGAGGGGAGGAGGAATCTCTGTGGATAGCCGTGACTGACATTCACTGCAGGGAGAAGATCATAAGCTGAGTGATCAGCACTTATATGATCGCTCAGCTCTCGGGAGATAGAGACAGCTGCAGTGTCCCATACCAGCTCTAAGTATTGGGAAGAGTATATATAACTCTTCCGATACCTCTGCTTTAAGCATACACTCTGGGTACGGCCCTTTTAAATTTTATCTAAGAACAGAGCATTGTCATAAACTCTGTTATAACGTCAAAGATTTAAATGAAACATGGAATCTGTTATCCCTGCCGTCTCAAACTGAAAATGCTAGCTGTCTGCCTATTTTGCTTACTGTCTTGTTAGATAAGGAATTCTTGCTGTGCTCTGAGTTTTTCAAGCAGAAGCTGACAAAAAGCACACAAGCGGTGCTGGACTTTCTGATTAGAAAGCCTACATTTGCTTTGCAAACTAAATGCCAAGAACACACCCAGTAAAAATAATACGTTGTTAAAAGATTTTAAACTAACAATTAAAAAGGAAGGACGGTTTACAAACGTTGTTAAAAATGAATAATACAATTTACAAAGTTTAGTTTCCTTCCTTGGCTTACAGTATAAGGCGCAAAAAGGTGGAGTTAAAGTTTAATTTATTTTCAGACTTCCAAGGGTATACAGGGATTTCAAAGGCAATAAATAATGTTTCACGAATGTTATTATACACGAGGGACTTGTGCAATAAGCATGAAACATCTTCCTGCAATGAATGGTTCACTGTAAAGTAATATAAAAAGACATAACCATATATAATGCTCTCAAATGTAGAAATGCATTGCTACATTGTATACATTGGCAGGAGGTTAGATGTAAGAGGAAGGCCAATCAGAACTTGATTTAGTTAGGCTCAGTTAGACTTAAAGTGACATTAAACCCTCAGATTTTTCAACATAAACCAATACTGTAATGTGTGCCTTACTGTAATCCATGGTTGTTTCCCTTCTATTTGCTGCTCTTCCTTTTAAATCCTCATGTCTTCTCATGCTTGGGTAGAACTTCCCTTTTCAGCTCAGGGCCTCTTCCTGTAGTGCTGGCTCAGGTTTCAAGCCTATACAAACGGATACACAGACACCGTGTATCCATTCCTGAGATAAGGCAGTCTGCTGCAAAACAGAAGTTCTGCCCAGCATGAGAACAGATACAAATTTAAAAGGAAGAGCAGCAAAGAGAAGGGAAACAACCATGGATTACAGTAAGGCACACATTACAGTATTGGTTTATGTTAAAAAATCTGACGATTTAATGTCACTTTAACATTTATGATTGCTGAATAGTATGAGGCTACAGCAAGACCCATACATAATAAAACATGAATTTGATCAAATTGGACTTAGATACTATTCCGTTCATGTCCAGTTTGCCTTAGTGTAAATTTGGTTCTATAAAAGAATTCCACGTGGAATTAGCATGTCTGTGATTGTATGTAAAATATGTTACAAAATAGTTTCCTATGGCTTTGACTGTTGCACCATAAAATACATCTTTTTCACAGTTATTTGCGTTGTGTGTTTTATTTTTAACCTAAACAAAATAAGGGGATGATTGCATGAACAGGAAGAATTACCTTTTGGAATGTTGCTTTATTGGAATCAAATGTTTTTATGTTACACTTCTAATTCTAAATAAAAACTCCTCGTAACCATATTCCCATTCTCAGAAGGGTCTCAAACTGATATCAAACAGATGCAATCAACACAAGCCCAAGCCCACCAACACAGGCTCTAAGACATTGATACATACAGCCTAGAACGGAGTAGGCTCCAGATTTACATAAATGTGTAATTTCTGAGCCATCATTTGACCCTGAATAATATAATCCACATAAATAGGGTATTATTACCACTTCTCAAAATGTTTTATCTAATAGGGAAGGGAGGGGTGCATCACTCACATAGTTCATTACAATACAATACATTGCAAACTCCATGCTATCATAACACCGTGCACAGAACATGTATATAAACAAAACTACGTTATACAATGTATGACTTCAATGAAGTATCTAAAATATTGTATAATACATATCCAACATTTCTAATAGACCTGTACCCATCTAAATATGGCTTTAGCCATTTAAAGTGACACTAAACTCAGGTGTTAAATCTTAAAAATAAATTCAAGTACCTTGTAGAAATGTACCTTATTTGTGTATCATTCGGCTGTAGATCCTCACATCATCTCTAAATGCATGCTGACCTTCCGTCTGGAGGGTTGTTACTTTTGTTCCCCATGGTCCCGGTGTGTTGTAAAGTAGCCACCGCTCCAAGCTCACTCCTGTGATGGACTACAATCTAACATTTAGTATAATTATTTGTATTCAGATTGTAGTCAATCACAGGAGCAAGCATGGAGTGGTGCATACTTTCCTTCCAAGTTGAATGTAATATTAGGAAAATGCCACATTATGGCCATTACCTGGAGCTGAGGAAGACGAAATACGTATAAAATTGCGATCCTTAGTGCCAGCTAGTGGCCATAATGCAGTGTTTCTCTGCTATTACATTCAGGGAAATGTGCATGTTTTGCAGAGATGTACTGTATATGTTTTGTTCTGCCCTGTGACATACTTTAGAACAGCAAAATTGGCTTACATTGTGCAGGAGATCACCAAAACAAGACAACGTAAGATTGCAAAGTTGTTTGGTCTGCCAAATCTCCATTCTGCTGTCACTTACAGATGGTAGTTCAAAATTTGTCATGCACATCATAAATCCATAGACCCATCCTAACTTGGATCAAAGGTTTAGGTTGGTGGTAGTAGAAATTTTCCTTGGGATTGTCCATCCTCATATTTATTCTATTGCTTTAGTGAATCCACTGATTTGGAAAACACCAGAAAACAGGTAATCAGAGGCCAAAGCTGTCTGTGTGCTAGAATTTCTCAAGCAATGTGAACCAAACCATGGAGCCACAAGTACCAGGATTAGTAAGTCACTTATACATGTATCCATTCCGATATGACAACTTGTTTGTGACCTAAGGATTAAAGGTTCATAATATTTTAACATGTGGTCAACAACGGCAAGGGTTAACAAGAAATATACTAGCAGTGCAGAAAAACCTTTACTTTGAACAAAAATTATTTGATTTAGGTTAATGAGACAGTTATAAAAGTTTGTTTGCTTCCATTATAGTGGAATAAAATTTGAGACCCTGATGGGTTTGATAATAAGTCATTTCAAATATGTTGCCCAGGGCGTACTTCTTTTCCCACTAGAATGTTTAATCTGGTAAATGGTTTATCTGAATTTCCCATATAAAAGCTGGAGGTGACAGCTGCTCTACTTTCTTCGTTAGGAAAATCTTCGTTATTAAATAGTAACTTCTAATCATGTGCATACTTTTCATATGGAATGTTTTCTTTAGCCCTGCAGGCATGGTGTTAGCATTAGAAAGTATTTTAAAGTAAATTTGTCATAGGAGAAATACACCATTGGTGATCTAGTACTGAAAATTCTAGGTCCCTGGTTGTTATGCTGATGCTCTGGCTTTAAAAGTATTTGGTATGCTTCTTGGGCAGGCCTTTTGGCTAGCCTGGAGCAATGTATATCTTGGGTCGGAAGGCCTGCCATGTCTCTGCACTTATTTATTTATGTAAGCACTTTTTATGCATGAATGATCTCTTGTTTTAACGGTTAGACGAATCGCCGAATCAACTGAATTTCATGCTCACCTCCAGGACTTCTCTAGAGTCTCTCCCATCCTTTGGAGCTCCCTACCCCAACCTGTCTGGCTATCGTCTACTCTGTCTGCCTTTAGGTGACTACTGAAGACTCATCTCTTCAGGGAAGCCTATCACACTTCTACCTAACCACTGAACTGTCACTTTCTAAAACAATTTATCCCCACAGAGTTACCACCTCTTGTATCACTTTGCTCCTCCCTTTTAGAGTGTAAGCTCTCACGGGCAGGGTCCTCCTTACCATCTTATCTTGTAACTGTAATGTCTTCCTTATATTGTAGAGTGCTGCACGAACTGTTGGTGCAATATAAATCCTGTATAATAATATTATTAATAATATAATAATATTAATAGTTAATTGTACAGCATTGCTAACTTTTAGATTGTAAGCCCTCACGGCAGGGCCCTCCTTACCATTTTGTCTTGCATTGTATTGTGATTGTAATGTCTTCCTTATATTGTAAAGTGTTGGCGCTATATAAATCCTGTTCCCAAGCCACAAAAATGACACAGCCAGTGCCAATTGCACAACCAAAGACACCCTCCTGTGGCCCAAAGAGTTAATAAAAAAATCCAGTAGGGCCGCCCCGTAACAGACAAGGGATCCTGGATACTGCATAAAAAAGAAAAGAAAACACCGGCGCACGACCTGGTGCAATAATCCTTTAATAAATGGAAATAGTAAGAAAACTCTTTATACTCACAAACGGAGCCAGAACAATGTAACATTGGACTTGTTTCGAAACCTTACAGGCTCATTGATTGACCATTATCGTTAGTCAGCTCCTCAGCTCTGAAGAAGGGGAAGTTCCCCCGAAAATGCATTTAGCTAAGTGGCAGCGAGACTCTGCATCCAGCAGAGCTCCTGGACAATTCATCCAACAGCTTTTTACTCAGTGAGGACTACAAGTCCAATGTGACATTGTTCTTGCTCCGTTTGTGAGTAAAAAGAGGTTTTTTTTTTACTATTTCCATTTATAAAATAATTATTGCACCAGGGCGGGCGCCCGGTGTTTTCTTTTCTTTGCTATATAAATCCTGTATAATAATAATAATAATACTAATAATAATAATAATAATAATTGTATTACCTTTTAAAGATATGGTATATAAACATCTCCATGCAGAACGGGTTAGGTTGAATTCTCCCATAATGTTGCTGACATCTACTGGTGATGTTGTGAAGTTTCTTAGCAGAAATATGAGGAGGCCCAGCTATGGGACTGTACAGAATGATTTTTAAACATTTGCTTTATTTTATTATAAAAGGCCAGCATACACTGGCTTTCTATATTGATTTCTTACGACTATTGACTAAAGTGTTATGCTAGTCTGATTGATTCTCCATAACTTATTTTAACCAGTTATGCAACAGAGCCGATTTCACATTTTAGGTATATGTAAGCCACTTGAGTCTCCAGTGTTGTCAACGATATCGAGAGAGCGGCTTTTCAACCCAGAGCTGTTTTAAAATGGCATCAGGAATCAGCGGCTGTTGTGGGTCCTGGTGCGTGTTCAGGCTGGAATCAGCCCAGTATCTAAAGATACTGGGCTTAAACTCATCTCATGAGTTTTAGATCTTGTGCTTCCAAAGCTTCTACACATTTCTCTATAGGTGCACTGACCAGATCCAGACACCTCCCTTCCTCAAGTCATGTAGACAAAAAAAAATTGTACAAAAATATATATAAAAGTAAATACAAAGTGAATCCCCCAGATCGCAACAATGATGTAGAATGATCTGGATGACATTTGTGTTTTGTGTGAAATGTAAAATGATCACAAACCTGTGAAACACTAATGTAATACCAGTTAAATCAGTGGACCTTATTATATTTAGTGGTAAATATATGGGGGTGCATTGCAAAATGCCACGCAGCCATTATTAGAGTTCATAAAGACAACAAGTGGCTGCAGAGAGGCTATAGAAGATTAGCAGCAATGACATTTACCAAAGGATTATCCAAAAACAAAATTATTATTAGGTCTGAGCAACCCAAAACGACACAGAAAACCCCACTTGCCCCCTCATTCTGTGGCAATTTGCCAAAGTGCAACATGATTACACCAGCCTTCAATTAAACTTTTTTTTTGGCAGAAAGTATTTTAAAGGTCTTCAAGTTAGCCATAATTGCTATTAACGAGGTTAACAATAACATGTATTAGCAGAACCTTAATAACCAGAGACCAATATGGAAGCATTTGGGAAATCGACACTATGGGAGGCCAATGTTAAATATCATAAAGCTCTTTAGTCCTCCGGTCTCACACCCCTGGGGTTTTCTGATTGGTTGGGAGCTAGCTCAAGAGGGCCCATAAGTCTGAAGCTGACAGCTTTTTCTCCATTCAGACCGGCTTACACAGCATGGAAAGCCTCCCCGCTGCTTTGTGTAACCTAATATAGTGAGGCAAGAGCTGCAACAGCCTCTACTCTGTGTTAGAGGCTTGAGCTTTGTGGATGGTTTGGACCAATGGCAAAGCCCCAATGGTCCAAGCTGTCCAATAAAAAAATGAAAAAGAAAACCAAATGGGGACATCGATCTCAATGCCTCACCAGTGACGAGCAAGTGAGGGACAGGGAGGCTCCTCCCTGTCTCCTCCCTCCCTCCTCCACACACAGCTCGGTGACTGGGTTGGGGGTGGGGCATCTATAAACTTGGGGCGGGTGGGGGCGGAGCTGGGGAATGCCTCACCCAGCAGAAAGCTTACTCCATGTTACTGCAACCTACATAAGAGCACAACACTAAGGTGAAAAGCAGAGAGCCACCATGCAAACAGGTTGTGTTTAGCCAGCAGCAAATGAAAGAGAAATTACCACTATTGCAATCAATAGCCTACATTTACACTGGGGTGCGATTATGTGTGTTTATATGCAATTAAAATTGATTTCTAAATTAATTTATATGCATTTAATGATCTCCAATGGATCTATTCACATCTTTAACATAACTGGTCAAAAACAAGATTACTGATGTTTGATCCCTGTTAAGCAGATGCTGGCTGTACCTGGAGCGCTACTCCATCTGGTTTACTTCATCGCTAAGGACCTGGTCCGCAATCTGTGGCTATCATTAGCCATACTGGCCTGGATTCTGTGAGAGCCATTAGAGGTAATGTCAGAACTTCTATGAGTAGCATCAGAGGTACTGGCGGGTCTTCTGGAAGTCTTGGCTGGGATTCTCAAAGGAGTTGTGTAAAACCCAGCAGGCACTCTGAGCTTACCATAACAGCATTCTTCTCTTCACAGTATATCCCCTTGGACTTAATGAGCATTAAACTGTAAGGGGGACAAAACATAATTTTTATGACGGGAGTTCAGGTGTAAGTGAGGTGAAGTGAACCTATATGCACATCAATCCTCCAAGCATGCTCAGGAGTATATGAAAACAAATAAAGCTTCTACAAAACCTCACTCCACGATGTAATAAACTAGATCCAAAAAAATCACCTCAGCTCACTTCACATAACAGTAAATCAGTCCTCATAGGTGCTAGAATTAGAATTAACTAACAATCATAAACATCAGCAGATCAAATTATAATTAAAAGGAAGAGTGCAGTTCAACAACATCATTAATAGTTTCAATTACATTATTTATATGAATAAGACTCATTAATTATAGATTTTTTTAAATTCCATCTCTTGATCAGAAAAATAGTTTTATTCAAACAGAAACAAGGCTGTAAAGCAACCACAAAAATAAGCTGCCTGACCTTTTAAAGTGACCCTAAACTCAAAGTAGCCACCCTCCAGAAGGAAGGACAGTATCAGCACCAATTCAGAGATGAACGATTGTGCGGAGCTAGTAATGACAGCCTGCCCCGCCCAACAGTTTTCTATTGGCCGGCGGTTCTGCTGCCATCAAAAAAAAAAACAGAAAAAAAAAACCTCTCCCGGGCGCTCTGGGAGTCTCCCGCTCCTGGCCGCCCAGGAGAGAAACACTGCTTTTTCTTTTTTTTTCTTTATTCTGACACGGAGCCGTGTCAGAATAGATAAAAATAAATACAAATTTTGCCCATATGAATGCATTACTAATATCCAATAGTAAACTAGCATTGCACCCGCCCTCTGCTGATGGACCTGATGGAGAACTGCAGCAGAGGGCGGGTGCAATGCTAGTTTACTAA
>NW_017306698.1:724728-771569 GCF_000935625.1 Nanorana parkeri | reverse complement strand
CTGTATGCAGCTTCTGACAGCGTGGGAGACGGGAAGCTGGGCTTGTCTGGATCCAGGGATCAGGTGAGTATTAAAAAACAAAAATGTTTTATTTTATATTTCCCGGGACATCATTTGTCAGGGGATGGTCTCCTCAATCTGGGGACTGTCCCCAGAAATCAGGGATGAATGGTCAGCCTACACTAGGGAGCCCACACTAGCCACCACAGAGCCCCCACTAATCACCAGGGAGCTCCCACTGGCCACAGTGGAGCCCCCACTACCCACCTGGGAGCAACCACAGAGCCACCACTAATTATTATGGATCCCGCACTGACCAGCAGAGAGCCTGCACTGATCACCTCACAGTCTGCATTGGCCACCTGAGAGCCTAATTAGGAAAATTTTTCTGGCAGTGCCCCTCCCGAGAATAGACTCTGGATCCGCCCCTGGTTGGGCGGGGCTAGCTGTCATTACTAGCTCCGCACAATCGTTTTCTATTTATTTTTTTGTACTTTTTAAACTATTTTTCTGTTCTGCTCGGTCCCTTTGAGGGATGAGCAGAACAGCCGAGTCGAATGTCGCTCAGTGGCATTCGGCTATTCACTCACTGCTGTTCGGCATCTATAAGAATAGACGGAACAGCAGCGAGGAGCCTGCCGGATGTTCGGCTTAGACGATCCAGATGTTGGATCGGCTGAGTCGAACTCCTCCTGCACTTCGGGTCGAGCATGTTCGGCCGACCCGAAGCCACGTGAAGCGACCCGATGTACGGCTAATTTCAGCCGATTTACGGCTGAAATCAGTCGTACCAGCCTGAATTCGGCTCACTTCACTTTAGGTCGATCATTCACAGGGCGCCATGGCAAACAAGGGCGCCAGGCGGCCGACACAGCTCGTCCTCGGGGCGGCTTCCCTCCTCCTAACCGCTTGGCCAATCCGACATGACAGCGCTCCCTCCTCGGCCCCTCCCCCAGCGATGTCCTGCTGTCAGGATGGCCGAGCGGTGAGGAGGAGAGAAACCGCAGCCTTCAGGACGGCCGAGCGGTGAGGAGAGCGGAGCCGCTGTCATCCGGTCAGTTTCAGGATGACAGCGGCACTGTGCGTGGCCGAGCAGGGGAAAGGTAAATATCAGTTAATCAGTTAATATCAGTTAATTTTACTGATCCTATGTGTGTGCCGAACAAACACTGGAGTATGCAGCATATAACAGATACGGGCTCACCAATCCTCGAGTTGTCTCTCACACTCACAGTGTCCCAGTCCTGTAACACTTTTCTCTTGCAGCACTGCTGCTCCAGCCTCAATCCTCAGGGCCACTGTCTGTTACCTCCAGACAACTCTCAGTAATGTGCCAACCTGCACCATAGGTTTCACACACCCGCAGCTCCCTGCTGCACTGGCCTCCACTGACTCCTGGGTGGAGTTCTTCTGACTCACAGGTGGGGGCCCTGAACACATCCCAGCACCCTCTTCATGAGGGATGTACACAGGTGCACAATTAGGTGCTGGTCGCTACTAACCAATGGACCCAGAACTGGAGATTTTGTCCCACCCAGAGCTCTAAGAAATCTCCTGGCTCCAGGATCCAAATTATGATCCAGAAAACCTGGAAAGGACTGAAAAGGCAGTTCTTTCCTGGTACCAGTAATGTCTTCCTGGAGCCACTCAGCCCCTCTGGCTGAGAACCCTGGGTGACTTTGAGGCCACCTAACACCGTGGTATTGCAACGCATAAGATAAATAACACCTTTGTTTATATCCATTGTCATCCTGTAGAAATCATCGCCAAAATGTGATCATGTCTGCTATCAATCAACTGCACATCTTACTCCTCATCTTCTGGCTTGACAACGTATTGCTACTTTCCTTCACAGTACTTATGCACTTTCTTTGTATGCCTCTTTTTTGTATAACTTTGCTCTTGTTATTGATGTCACAGTGCACACCACTCTGTCCCACCTGCGCCGGTTCATAATAGGCAAAACTCCCTCCACTGATGATGTGATACATGATAGTACTGTGTGGTGCAATGCTTAGTCCTGATCTGGTCAGCATAAAATGCTTCACCCATCCACCTCTGTTTAGGGCATCATATATAGGAAGATGGCTAGGGGCCACCTGAAACATTGCCATGGACCACCAGTTGCCCATGGGCCATAGGTGAATATTCTGTTGTAAATTGTCCCCTGACTGATAGGAAACATTTTGGTGCCTTATTATTTCAGTAATTTATGGATAATCAAGCTTCAGGCTCCAAAGGAAGACAGCTTCAGCCCTTCTCTTCCCTGCCAATACCTACTTACATCACCCCTTGGCTTCTTTTGGGAGCACCTGAACACTCTACAGTACTTTGTAGATTCTCCACACTGTGGAAGAACAGATCATGCCTGCTAATGTGCCTCTGCTACACCTTCTATGAGCATCATTAGATAGAATAATTGGGCTGCTGTGTACGTCATAGATTTGGACATTCCAGTCTACCCACTTAAAAAATATATATCATACCTAGAGGGGCATTCTACGTCCGTGCGAGCTCCATATGAATTTATTGAAGAATTTATAGATCCTGTCTAAGATAGGTTAGTGAAATGTGATGGGTAAAGCATGGGTAGTATTGCTTTTTTAATTGTGGGACCAGATCAGAAACATTGATAGTAAGAACATCCCTCTGGTAATATATGTGAGTTTGCAAAGAAGCAAGGGTAGGTATATCAAAAGAAAACATCAAAGTTATGAAAAAGATTATTCCAACAGATGGTCCCAAAATACAGAAATAAAAAGGACATCCAAACCCAAAATGTAAAGTACCGAAATTTATTTTAATATGTTGAAGGAGAAGCCAGATACTTCAGACATAATAGAAAGTAGAGGAAATATGTTGAGTTGTAGCCTACTAAAAAGGACATCATCCACATTAAACTCATCCATAATCATTTACATTTACAACGATAATCCCCAGTAGTATTGCAAAGTCTGATCGCTTAAGTTTGTGGTTTGACAACCATCTCAAAAAACAGGGGTGATAAAAGGCATCCATGCTAGGTGCCAATCTATATCATAAACAAGGAAGGCAAGGTGTTCCTAAACCTTCCCCACAATGTGTCAACTGACGTTATCAAACAATAATCCTTATTTTTGAAATGCTGGAGGTTTATGTATCTCATGAAAAGAATGGAAAACAACAAAAGCTCTATTTTTGCAATATATGAGTAGAGTGTTTTTCTTAGTAACTGAAGCAGTGTACTATTTTTATGTGCCTCCAAGAAGAAAAGATAATTGCTTTGCTCTATTTCCTTCTGTGTCTCACGTTACAATAATTGTTACCAATTTGTCTCGCAGACATCGATCTCTTCCTGTGTTCTTGTGTATATACTCTATGTAACTAATCCTGGAACTTCTATCAGTTCCATCTATATTTGCTGGGGCGTTGGTTGTGGGGGTGCGGGCAGGAGGCTTATTCACAAGGGGCAACCAGATGCGCCCACCACCCGCCCCACTTGTGAATGAGTAAGGGGTATTTGTACCCCTACCCATTAACTAAAGGGTTAAATTAAAGTTTTAAAAAAGAGGCCACACTATCGAAAAAAATCTTTAACTATAAAAAAACCAAGAGACATGTTTTTGACAAGTCTTTTATTAAAAAAACAACAAAAAGACTAAAAATGGATTCACCAACATAATCTGGGGTCAATCACGACATCCAGCATTGTCAATGACGACAATGACTCAAGGAAATACAAAATAAAAAAATTAAAAAAAATAGAAATAATAATTTTAAAAAACGAACTCCCGCCGCAGAATGGCATTCTGACAGATGCAGGTAAAATGTAAACAACTGTGCGGAGCTAACGGTGACAGCTAGCTAGCTCCATCCAACTGTTTACAGTTGTACGGCATCTGACAGGCGGCATCTGACAGGTGAGCCATGATTGGGCAAAGTCATCATGACTTTGCCCAATCATGGCTCTTACAGAGTACTGTGCCCTGATTGGGCAAAGTCTTACACCTGACCTGCGGTCAGGTGCAAGGCTTTAGCCGATCAGGGCTCAGAAGGCACTGTGCGGTGCGGTGCGCCGTGCCTTGTGGGGAGCTCGACGGGCAAAAAGCCCTGACAGTTCGTGTGTTCGTCGGACACACGAACTGACAATGTTCGAGTCGAACCCTTGCTCGACTCCAACATTGAGCTCATCCCTACTTGTCACCAGTTATTGCAACTGTCATTGCATGCATATGGTAACAATTGTCCATTTTTTACTTGTGCATTGTAATGATTGCCCAATTGTTGACTGTATATTATAAAAATTGCATGTTTGTTGCCCATTATTGTAATGATTGCCTGTTTCTTGCCTCTATATATTATAAAGATTGCCAATAGCAATGTATTATAACAACTTCCAATTTGTTGTATTGCCACAACTAAACATTTGTTGCCCAGGAATGGTCATAATTGCTCATCTGTAGCCCATGAATTGTCAGGATTGCTACCGTGTTTCCCCGAAAATAAGACAGTGTCTTATATTTTTTTTTCTACGAGAAAAGACACTAGGTCTTATTTTCGGGGTAGGTCTTACTTTCAGGGAAACACGGTAGTTCTTTAAACATACGTTAGAGGCTTAAGAACACATTTTAGGATACGTTGGCTGCTATTGTGTAACTGCTTGTTAGGATCTGGACTAGTTTCAGGATCATGCTAAGTATTCTAAACACCAGCAGGTGGTGCTAGATGTTTTAAAAAAGGAAAGAAAATAGAGGAGCGCACAACCTAATAAAGATACAATTTGTGCAAATGGAGCAACAATGTAACAATTGCAGGTGTAAACTAGTGGGACCACCTGAAAAGGATGCTGGACAAACTCCAAACCAAGTATTGTGGTGTATTAAAAGGCTACAAGATTACAAAAACTAAATTAGGATGATAATTGAAGTTGAACTGGAAACTAAGTAGAAGTAACAATTACAATTAAAATGAGCAAGTGGACTGTGCGTACAGGAAAACTTTAATCAGTGGCAAAAAAAGTATTTTAAAAAAGTGTAAAAGGCTAGTTAAAAAAAAATTGGAAACAACAGAAACAAATAAAAACAATTAGAAACAATTAAAACAACAAATAAATAATGTTGGAGATGTGGGGAGGATGAAGGGATTATGCTGCATATATGGTGGCTGTGTGAACGGATTAGGCCCTTTTGGGAAGCTGTATTAGAGATAGGTGAGTGAAATGGCCAAAGACTCCGGAAGTGGCATTGTTGTCAATCTTGCCGGGTTTGATAAAGAACGTGATAAAATGCCCCTATAGATTGGTATTACATGCAGCAAGGACATTGATACCTCGATACTGGAAAACTACAGTAACGCCGCAGATACGACAGTGGATATGTGCTTACATTAGGATTACAGGAGCGCAGTAAGGAATTTCTTGATGTGTGGACCTTGGTGTAAATGCTTGACTTGGTATAGTTAAGGATAAGTAATGGTAGGAATACTTGAAATATTGTTCGACCTGTGACAGTCTCATTGTCACAGGTCGGCTAGAACTATGAGGTGAGTGGAAATCACTCACCTCATAGTTCTCCTTTAAGATCAAGTTTGCTGATTATTACATATGTTGTTTATGTTCTAAATAATGCTTGTTAAGTTAAGGCAGTAGAATGAACATAAAAAGTGCATATCTATCTATTCATTATGTTTTTTTGTGTATGCTATGTGATCATTTATTGTGTATGCTATGTGATCATTTGTACAGTTGAAATTAATAAAGAAATATTAAACAAAAAAATAAATAGGTATTGTTGTTTCCATTTTTTTTTACTTGGTTTGGGGTTTGTCCAGCATCCTTTTAGGTGGTCCCACTAGTTTACACTAGGGATGCGCCAGTACCGATACTAGTATCGGTACCGATAGCGAGTATTTGGGAGAGTACTTGTACTCGGCAACAATGCCTATCCCAATACAGGAACTACCGGTATCAGGAAGCCAGGTGGCGAGTCATTACACGGCGCCCAGCTTCCTGATTGTCCGTCTCCAAGGTCCCTCATAACCAAGTGACGGGGGAGCATGGAGCCAGCTTCCTGGCCACTCAGGAAGTCGGGCGCCGTGTAATGACTCACTGCCCGGCTTCCTGATAGGTTGAGAAGCTGGCCAATCAGGAAGCCAGGCAGCATTACCCACCCCCGACTTCCTGATTGGCCACAAAGCCGTCTCCATGCTTCCTCGTCACTTGGTGATGAGGGACCATGGAGACAACTTCCTAGCTAATCAGTAAACAGGGCGGCAAATCATAACACACCATCTGGCTTCCTTTATCGGACTTCCGGTATTCGGTATTTGGCGAGTACCAAAAAAAAATATCGGTACTCGTACTTTATACAGAAAAACCGGTATAGGTGCATTCCTAGTTTACAACTGCAATTGTTACATTGTTGCTCCATTTGCACACATTGTATCCTAATTAGATTGTGCGCTCCTCTGTTCTTTCCTTTTTTCACCCTGTGCCACATTACCTCTAAGCCTTGATCTGTTAGGTGGAGCAACACACCGCAGTGCCCAACCTCCTTCCAGTTCATTTAGTTATTTCAGTCATTTTAATTGTATTTGTATTTTAATTCTTCACGCCACTGTTTTGGATCACTATACCAAAACATACATACAATTCTTAATTATCAGTCTCCAGGACAGTGCGCTAAAGCATGTGTTGTTGTTTCTAGATGTTTTATCTGTACATGAAGAACTAGCAACTTCCTCAGTCACAACCCAAATAAAGATTTCACCTCTACAATTGTTGGTGATGTGCAAGAATTTTATAGAAAAACTACTTAAAAAAACTTCAGACTGCTCACATTTGTAACGGATATATTACCCTAACAACACAGGACTGCACACAATAATATTGCGATCTCATTTTGGGCAATCGTGCAATTTTAAATAATATTTTAATAATAATGATACTTTCTGTAAACATTGTTATTTCTGTCCTGTAGATTCAACAGGAAGTGAGACCAAATTAAAGGGTTATGAAACCCTCACATGTTTTTGCATATATCTACTGGTAGCAAGCAGTAGATATATGCAAAATGATTTTAAAAAAAAAACTTGTTCAAAGGGTTAAACTTACCTGTGTCTCCGCCACGCGCTCCCATCCGAACATCTGAAAATGTCTCAGGCGGCCGCAAAGGATCTTGGGGCGGGCGCATGCGCAGTTCAGATGTTCGGCAGGGAGACATGGAGAGATACAAGGTACGTATATGGAGCAGTGTGCACCCGCACAGACTCCGTGGGACATGAGCGAGGAGGAGGAAAGAGGAGTCAGCGCTGGATCGGAGACCCGCACCAGCGCTGAAGGGACAGCTGGAAAGAAGAATATGATCAGATTAAGAGACATCATTTAAGGTAAGTCCCTACAGCAGGATTGGGAAGGGGGGAAAAAAGTTTGACTTTAATGTCACTTTAATGTTATAACATTACACTGCTGCATGACATATAGGGTCATATTTATTAAGCGGACAGTCATCGGTTTGGGATTATTCATCACTGTTTTTTTGTGCTTTTAGAAAACCCATCTACAATCAGCATTCACCTAAGATAACCTCTAATGTTGACCAATTATAATTTATTAGTGACTACATTAATAAACCACCATAAGAGAGATTCTACTTCACTTCCTGTCCTGCTGACAATGGTTTTACCCGAGAGAAAGTGAGGGAATGTCTGCAACAGACGTCAATAAAAAGCTTTTCATGTACAAAAGTAGGCATGAGCTTCAGGTTTGGGTTGACTACGAGTTGGACCCGAACCCAAGCTGTTTGGAGAATGGGGTAATGGTTTGCCCAGTTTGCTCATCCCCTGGACCTTCTTCTGGGTTTTAGCTACCAATGACAATCCACACAGCATCATTGGTTGAGTGGTGGCTGAGCCACACAACGCCATTGGTTTCTAGGACATACATGGACGCACCATAACAACCTATAATGCTATGGGGCCACACAGCGTCATTGCTAAGACACTGGTGGTCCCACAGTGTTATTGTTGTAAGGAGCACCCACCTGCATCCTAGCAACCAATGATACTAGCAAGTGTGGATAGTGTCATTGGTTGCTAGGACACCCACCCCCGACTTCCTGATTGGCCACAAAGCCGTCTCCATGCTTCCTCGTCACTTGGTGATGAGGGACCATGGAGACAACTTAATGATAATGGCCACATAATGATTTAGCGTTTCTTCTGCAACATCCTTTGCAGTCATGGACGGAACTCTGTTGGATTAAATAGTAAGGGTGAATAAAATAATGTCTTCCATGAGTGGGCATGCAACCAGGTGCATGTCATGTGCAATGTATGCGTTCCTTGAACATGCGTTCGAGGGGGAATACATTTGTACTAGATGTGAGCGAGTTGTATGTTTGGAATCCCAGGGTGTGCCGCTGTCCTAACCTCGGGTTTCTGTGTACAGAGTTGGCGCACACACACAGGATGTATGACCCCGTTAAAACTGGTAGAAAAAAAATTCAAACACAAGGGGCGTGGGGATTCTTCTCAGTTCGCGCGGTTAGGGTCTGGAACTCACTGCCGCAAGCAGTGATTTCAGCTAATAGTCTGGAATCATTCAAGAGGCTTTTGGACGATTTCCTGAGAAACGGTAATATACAGGGGTACAAGTACTCCTAAAAACGAGATGACGCAAGGATCTTTACACCCACACACACACACAATGGGTTGGACTTGATGGACATATGTCTTTATTCAACCTCAAATACTATGTAACTATGACACAAGTTGCCCTGGATTCGGTTTGCGTTGACATTTGCCTAGCCTAGACTTCTGGCTGGCCCTCAGAACCCTGTCGTGGTAAAGTTCTCCATTTACTACTTTTTAAAAAGAAATCTGGATATGGTTAAAGCCCCTGTCAGGGGCATATTTTCCTTCACCTCCTGTCCTGTAGATTCAACAGGAAGTGAGAGAAGATCTAGGGAAATGCCCTCTTAAGGCTGATAATTGGAACACATGTCCCCTTTGGAAAATGCCCCCTATTTTTCTATTTTGTTAGGAACTTAAAAAAGAATGCCAGGCAGTAGAAAACATAATGCTTGCAGGGGGGCTACCCTGGCAATGCAATGGTTAAGTGCTCAATTTCATCTAGGGTCAAAAATACAGTACTGGGGGGAATTTATCAAAGCTGGGGCAGACAAAATCTGGAGCAGCTGTGCACGGCAACCAATCAGCTTCTCTGTTTCATCTTCAACTCTTACCTGGGCAAACTGAAGAGAGAAGCTGATTGGTTCCCATAGGCAACTTCTCCAGATTCTGCCTGCTGCAGTTTTGATAAATACCCCCCAGTGTGAGGGGAATTTATCAAGCCTAGAGCAGACAAAATCTGGAGCAGTTGCCCATGGCAACCAATCAGCTTCTCTCTTCAGTTTGTTTAGTTAAGATTTAAAAATGAGAGAGAGAATCTGATTGGTTGCCGTGCACGTGAGGACGCTGAGGGACATTCCTACACCGGAGCAGAGGAGGAGAGAGGCTGCAGGGACCGGTCTAGCAGCCAGCTGGGTCCAAGTTCCTCTTTAATGGTCACCATGATAAATAGAGGGGGTACATTTGTGTAGCAGGCACACAGACAGCAATAGAAACCTAACAGGGTTTCTGAACCCCTTTATACTCTATCCAAAACGGCAAAAAAAAAAAGGTTTTGGATTTAAATAAGCATTTGTTGCCTACATTTGTATTTTTTTATTTTTCATTCTGTTTATGTTTAAATGGCCTTTTAACTCTTTATTGACTTTGTATGTAATGTTAGAGTAATAGGAATCTCTATGAGGAGTAATTTGGGGATCTCATATATGTAATGTGTTCCATTTTCTTGAACTAGCTACAGTTAGGCCCGTGTTCTATCCTGCATGGGAGTGGTGTGTGACGAAAGTGTTGGGATTAGATGACATGCAAATTGGGGGGAAAATGCTTTTTTTCATCTTTCTATCCCTCCCCTAATGTTGGACTTTAACAATTACACCCCTTATTGTCTGTTCTGTGGTCCCTGTACTTCAAAATACATTAAATAAAGAATAAAAACAAAATGGCCCCTTATTTAAAGGAGTCACACACTTAAAGCAGAACTCCAGTCTAAAATAACAATGCATAGCCCATTAAAAGTACCAAAGATTTTGCTTCTATATTCACCTTTAGGGCCAGTTCACACCAGTTTGTGTTGCGGTCCAGCACGATTCGCTGCTGGAATGCACTGGAGCGCATCCCGGCCAACTTCCTGCGTTCAGGGGCGGGAGGGGGCGTGCCGGTGCGTTGAAGTCACTGGCACCGCAGCCACGCCCCCTGCACGCAGTGCGATGGCCCACACCAGAACGCCTGGCACATCAGTGCCTGCGTTCCGGTACAGTGCGATCTGAAAAAAATGCTGCATGCACTACTTCCAAAGAATCGTGCTGGAATGCACCGGAGCTGTTGTAAATCGGCCCTGAATCCAGTCCAAGTCATCCAGGACCCACCTACAGCTTGTAACTGGACAGTAAAAGGTGAAGCAGCACAGTGATGAGATCATCTCTCTGTCACTCTGCTCTCTCCTACTATCAACCAGTGTCGTGCCGTGCCTTCTGTGCTGGGTTCGCCTCCATTGTGCCAAAGCTCCACCCCGTCCCGCCGAAGCTCCGTCCCGTTCTGCCGAAGCTCCCCCGTCCTGCCGAAGCTCTGCCCCCAGCTCGGTAACCAAACTATGTGGGGAGGAGGAAGGAAGGAGACAGGGAGGAGCTTCCCTGTCCCTCCCTTACTCGTCAATGGTGAGGCATCAAGATCGATGCCCTCACTGGTTTTTTTTTTCTTTTTTTTGATTGGACAGCTTGGACCAATGGCGCTTTGCCATTGGTCCAAGCCATCCACAGAGCTCACGCCTCTAACACAAAGTGGAGGCTGTTACAGATCTTGCCTCACCAAGTTAGGTTACACAAGCAGTGGGGAAGCCCTCTGCTGTGTTACCTAACTACCTGTCAAAAGCCGGATGCAGCGCTGCCTGTAATTAACAGGCACCGCTCCGTCCATGACAGGTTACACAGCGGAGAGGATTTCCCTGGTGTGTAACCTGTTACAAGTCGGTGGCTCCTCCGAGCGCAAAGACAGACTGACGATCGGGAGGGGTTGCGCCGGTCACCAGCAGGTGACAAGTGGGCGGGCCGGCAGTGAACACGGCCGCGAGGACCCAGCAGCAGCCATCCTTATATTACAGGGAGCCCCGTCTGTATACTCCCGGCCCCTGTCCCCCACGGTACTGTGTTTTTTCTACAGCCTGCGCCTGCTTGAGCTGCCTTCAGCTGAAAGAACGAGAGGACCGTGACAGCTGAGGTAAGTGTTTTCCATTATAGAACATGGAATAGAACATGGCTGAATTTGGAACTGACTATATTCTATCCCATGTTCTATAATGTAACTGTATTACTAGGAAACTACAAGTCGGCAGTTCAGCTGGGACTGGTAGTTCCCTGTATGATAGAAGGCTGTTTTAATTCCTCATGAAAGTACTAGTAATACAATGTAATTATAGAAACATAGAATAGAATATAGTTGAACTTGAAAGTTACTATACTATAATGGCATTGTATTATTAGTATTTTCATGAGGAATTAATTAAAACAGCCTTCTATCATACAGGGGACTACAAGTCCCAGCATGCACTCACTGTCCCTGTTCACCTCTCACATATCACCCAGTGAACTACTGCAGGGGCTTGCATGCTGGAACTGGTAGTTCCCTGGGTGATTTATATGTGGGGGTGTACAAGGACAATGAGGGCATGATGGGACTTGTAGTTCCCTGGGTGATGAAGGGCAGGGGTGTACAGGGAAAATGAAGGCATGCTGGTTGTAGTTGAACTATAAGTCCCAGCATGCCTTTATTGTTATACCCCCAGGGGCCTGGAAAGGAAGAAGAGGGCCAAGCCCAGTAACCGCCAAGGCCCCGGCATTGCCTCCTGGGACTACAGCTCCCAGCAGGCCAATGCTCCGCAGCGTGGGGGGGGGGGCCTTCATGGCTTCTTGCACCGGGGCCCTGAGGTTCCTAGTTACGCCTCTGCTAGGTGAGGCTCTGCCTAACCTGCCTCCCCTCACCACACGTCCCTGCTATCAACGAGCTTCTTGTCGTACATGACCTGATTGGCTCATTGTACTGCTTCTTCCACTCACACTCCAGCCCTGCTGTACAGGGACTGCAAGAAGCTGATGCCATGTCCTATTCAAGTATTTATATGCTTGATTACATTTATTAATATATGAATGATCCCAGAGTTGCATTATTGTTTATCTTTTATATCTGCCTAGTGATCAGCTTAAAAGAAAAAAGCTTGAGACTTCCAATGAAGAGAGACCCAGCCAGCAGTACTAGTGTGTTAGCTTTGCATATTCTAATAATAAAGAACATTTCTCTGTACTGAAATACAGTTCAGCTGCTTGATACAATATGCCAACTATGGGAAGCCATTGACAGGAGCTCTTCAAGCAATGTCACATCCAGTCCCTGCATTGTGGGCTGTACATCATCCACTAGTAAAGACGTGTCTACTATTGAATGGCTGCTGCCAGTTCTTCCTTCTGGAGTCTCAATCTGTTGAGACAACAATGTGCCCTCACTGTGCTGTTAACAACAGACCTGCAAAGCAAAATGCACTCCTCCACTTCAGTGTGGAAAACCAATCCAGGACATTGATAGGCAGACGGCACAGAAAGCCGTCTGCCATAGAGGAGAAAAGAGACAGAAGCCATGGAAGGCACAAAAGTAAGAGTGTCAGGTCTGCCAGAACCCCCTCAAAGGCAGCGTTCAATATTCTGACAGCATGTTTCCTTCAGTACAAGTTATTCCAATTTGGTGCTATGCCAAATTGTACCATTCAGAAAGAGGCTTTATTTACTAATATTATTATTGTTATATTATTATTATTGTTAAATATTATTAATATTATTATTGTTATTATTATATTTCTCATTTTATCAAAGGATGACTTACATGTAAATTACTTCAATATGACATTCTTCACATGACGCAGAAAAGGTGTTTGAGTTATGTACACAGCAGGAGCGTAACTAGAAATCACAGGGCCCCATAGCAAAACTTTGTATGGGGCCCTGTGATTTTTAGTTACGCCCCTTGCAGAGCCCACCTGAGATCCCATGCAGCCCATCTGAGAGTGACCCTGCAGAGCCCACCATTGACTCTCTATGATGGGCTCTGCAGTGTCTCAGGTGGGCTGGTCACACCCCTGCACACCTCTTACCTGTCAGCCCAGATCCGCTGTCTTTCTCCTGCATCACCGGGCCCCGCCTCCTCCGCGGTCGCCAGTGGGCCCTGTCTCCATCTCCTCCACCGCTGCCAGGCCTGTTTTCTTCCTCAACCACTGGCGGGCCCTGCCTCCTCCTCCGTTGCCGCCACCGGGCCCAGCCTCCTCCTCCACAGCTGCTGGCTGTCACTGACTCAGCAGCGGCTGTGAGGAGAAACGCGCCGCTGCACAGATCACTGACAGGTTGTTAGTGATCTGGACAACGGCGCGTTCCTCCTCACAGCCGCCAGTGACAGCCAGCAGCCCATGCCATAGCCACCCAGGCGGCCCGCGCGGCATCAAGGGGACCCCTTTGTTCCTCCTCCTGGCCAAGCCCCCCTGTATGCCCGGCCCCATAGCGGCCACCTGGGATGGTTCGCATAGAAGGAAAGAGAGGAGTCATTTTGGTGAAATTAGCACAGTTGCCGTCAAAGTTTTGCCAAAATGGAAACAAATCATTTTGCTCATTAACGAGTTAGGCAAAATCTCCATGATCAAAAAACCCCGAACAAGCTATTCCCCTTTTCTTTGTTTCAACTGTGTGTTTTTGTCTTTTATTTTTTTATTGTCCGTTCTTTCACTGTCTGTTTTGTTCTTACTAAAAAATAAATAAAATAAAATGTAAAATAATGAAGGGCCACTTTTTGTGCAGGGAAATGTTCAGGATAGTTGAACCTTTGTAACACTCGGGGGTCATTTAAAGCCCTTTCCATCCTTAAAAAACATCCAAAAAAAACACCTTAAAGTGTATTTCCACTTTTGCGGTCATATTTGAGAAAACCCCTCTATATGTTCCTATTCACACACTTAAAAAATTAAGGCTGAAACTTGTTGATTGTTTTTATTTTATTAAATCCATTAACATACAATGGAGAAGCCAAGGTTGTCTTTAAAGCAACACACCTCAACACAGATTGTTCATATCTGTGCACTAACGTATGTTACCATACACATGTGCTGTGGTGCATTGTGTTAGTGCGTTGAGGGGCTATTCAAAATACTTAGTTAGGCAGTGCACTGCACCATGATACATGCGTTGCTGTGCAAATGCGGTAATGCATGATAAATTGTGCATTTTACAGTGTGTTACCGCAACACATAATGGTGGGAGCAGGCCCTTACTGCCATGTTTCATGTTACATGTAGGTTTGGTGTGTAAATTGGAACATGGTGCTATTCTACATCCCCTCCTCACCCTCATGTGTGGTGATGTCACCACAATTGTAGTCCATTGATAATTTCCTCCAGCTCCATAACCGAAGGTCTGTGCCTCCGTATGGACCTGGGGCTGTGGGAATAGTCTGCAAGAGCCTGTGCGTTGCGCACATGATCAGGGGCCTCCCGAGGTGGGTGTCACCTGGAGCGGGTACGGGGTGACACCCCACTGTGATGTCATTGCGCATGCATGTGATGTTATTGTGCGCATGCGCTGTCATGGTGCACGCTCGTGGTAACGTCATGCACTGTTACTTGCCGGCGGCCATCTAGGTGATGGACGCCAGCAGAGAGAGGAGGGGTCATTCACCAGGAGGAATAAGGTATGCCGCTGAGTCCCCTCCTCTGCCATGCAACTGTTGGGCACTCGGTCCATGACCGAGTGCTCAACTTTTCAGAGGGGGTGACACCAAAATGACCGCTAGTCATTTTGGTGTCACCCCTCCAATGGTGTCACCCAGGTGCGAGCCGCACCCCCCTAGAGACACCACTGCCCCGTGATCCACCGATCGTGGTTGCAATGCTTTGCAAGCAAAAAAATTCATAAATGCACATTCTTTTCTTTTTGCATTATGGGTTCATCTTTTGCAAAAAGTGGAATATTCCTTAAACATAATATAAAGTTACCACTAAAGCAAGCATAACCTGTAACTAATGAAAAAACCCCAAAACATAATACATACTTTAGATTGCTTACTGCTTTATTACAGGGCAATGTAACAGCCTTGGTGCTGCTTCTTCCTACTGCAGCATGGTGACAAAATCCTAACCCAAAAACCAGAGCATAAAACTAATGATCAGGGTCCGGTACATTGCTATTTTTTTGTTACGTTACATGTATTGCCTATTGCAGTCTGAGGGAAGACTGGAGGGACACTTGACTGCTCTATGTCTCAGTGGAATGTCAGATATGCACACCTGCTCTATTTCTGTGGAGGGAAAGAGGGGCAGTCTTTGTGTCAAAGCCTCTAGGCAGAAGGCACACCCATGCCACATCTGTAATTATACATCTTCCCACAGGGTACAAAACGTCCACACACCAGTCCTGATTTCATACACCGTCAGCACTTCTTGGAGAACTATTTACTGCTTTTCCACGGACACGTATTTACACCAGCTGAACAGAGGGACACAACAACGATCATGGATCCCTAAAGGGAAAAGATTAGGGGTTTTCATCAACTTTATTTCATATTTGTTTTAGGTTCAAAAGCTGAAATTGATGTTTTATATATTTTAAATGACTTGTAAAGAGTTTGTATGCAACAAATTAACTTTTCTGAGGACAGAAGAATGGAGGTGCCTATAGCCATTGACAAAGGTGGAGGCTTTGCGTCCGTTTTCCTTAATGTTCTACCCAATAAGTGGCTGACATGGAACAAGCGTGCAGGGCAGAAGTTCAAGCTTCACTGGCCGTCTGCTTGTTTCAGGTCCATTGTTCACTTGTTGGTAAAGTTAGGTTTAGGTGCCGGTCCTGAAGCCTGCTGCTTTAGCTCTGGTGCAGACCTGGGCGGTCCGGGATGCGCGTCCCAGGACAGTGCGATTTTGTGCAGTTGCACACAGCAGTTGCTGCGCAGCACCTGCATTTCCGTGAACGCGCACGAAATGCAGGAAAAAACACATGCTTTGACGCGCATTCACGGAACACATCTAAAACGTACAATGCGCCTGCAGTGGCATTACTTGTTAACTGCACTTCAAACTTGTCCAGCAAAATGTGCATTTTCTCCGCGCGATCGCACCCATTAGCCCCTTAGTGACACAGCTTCAGAAAATGTTTTCGCTTCTGGGAACCGGAGCAATTCTGCCATTTTTGCTATGTGTTTGTTTAGCCATAATCTTCCTCATTCATTGCACCTACACATATTATATACCGTTTTTTAAAGGACAAAATGGGGTTTAACCTTCTTGGCGGTATTCCCGAGTGTGGCTCGGGGTTCATTTTCAGTACCAAAAGCGGTAACCCCGAGCGACACTTGGGATTACACAGCGCCCACTTACCTTGTCCACAATCCCCGCTGTGTCCTCCGGCCGATGCTGGCATCCGTCTTCCAGGTTCCGTCCCTTGCGAGCATACGCGTCACGGAGGGGCGGAACCGGTGGGAGTTTTAAACGTACAGAAGAAAAAAAGCAAGAAAAAATAGGAACAAAAATGGAAAAAAAAATTAAACAATCAGACCGCCATGGAGGTTAAATTGATGTGACACATACATATATACATTTTTATTTATTTCTAAAAAATAAAAAACATTGACATTTGTTTTTTTTCAGTTTTGGCAATAACAGTGTGTACATAATTACATAATTAGTGTAGCTAACAGAAAGGAATTAATAATAAATGATTATATTTGTCCTGATTTATGGGGTTTATCATATGTCTGGGATTTCCATTTATCTTGGGAGTTATAGGTCACAAAATACAAGGAGTGAAATACAATTTTAGCGTGGAACAATTTCACAATGTGGTATGTTTGTCTCCTATCTTTAATAGCCTCCTCAGCACTATATTTTCTTATCAATTTTTTTATTAAATATTTTTTTGTTTTTGCGTTTTTCTTTTTTTAAAAAACATTTTTAAAACTTTATTTTTTTATTTTCATTTTAATGTTTTAAACTAGGGGCACTAAGGGGTTCTTTTTTTTAAATTACCGGGGCTTTGATACTTAGTATTTCTAATTAGAATACATTATTCTCCTCAGAGATACTTTGCATCAATTAGTAAACACAGCCCGGCTAGCAGTTTACAAATCACCGCTGACAGCTGCCGCCTCTGTGACTGTCGCGGTTCTGCGATCACAGCGCTCAGCTCTCGCTGTGATCACACGACTGTGACCACCTATTTTACTGTTGAGGGTCTGCCTCGGACCCCGAGGGACCCATCAACAGCAGACAACTCAATGAGCTGCTTGTCCCTTCATGGACCAGCTCTCATTGTACCCAATGACGGGATTATCCCATCACTGGTCGTTAGCAAACTGAACGATGGTGACAGGATAGTCCAGTCATTGGTCGAGAAACAAATGCCCGGGAAGAAAACGCGGGACATGTGTAGCAGAATCTACTACATGAGCTACTTTCCCGCGTTTATCAAGTGTGGCACCCATTGAAATCAATAAGGATGCGTGAAAAACGTCGGCAAAAAACAAGCATGAATGAGAAAGAACATGCAAGAACGCAAAATGTGTTCCTGATTCGCCTAGGTGTGAACAGGGTATAAAGCGGCTCGTACACTATGAGAAGTGTGGGTGGTTTTGGATAAACGGGCCAAAATTCACACAGTGGGTGCCCCTGTTGTCACCCTTCCAACCGGCATCCCTTCAACAGAAGATCAAAGGAAAGGAAAATCTTGGAACGAATGGTGCTTGCAGCTAATCAGCTGCGGCAGCCACTGTCAGAATACCAAAGAAACCGCGGGGGATTCATCCATCAACGCTAATAAGTATTGATGGTGGAAACTGTTCCATTTATTTCATTCAGCCTGTGTGTTGAAGGAAGAAAAAAGAACAGTGTATGGCCAGCTTTAGTTTCTGAATTTGACCTGCTATCAGCCTCTTGTAATCATTGCACAGCAGAGCTCAGACATGGAGGGGGAGAGGAAGCAGCAGAAAAAGGAGCCAATCAGTTTTGCTGCAGTGTTCATCTGCTAACAATTGGCATACTCATAGCAGGTGAGAGCAAAGTGACAGGGAGGTGAGCTTATCAGTCTGCTGCTTCTTCTTTTGTTGTCCAACCACGCTGTGGGGGAGGGACATGTTGTGTACAGATCTCCTGCCCAACCAGAAAGCTGGTAGTGCTGCATGTGGACAGAAATGGTGTGAACAAAGAGGATTGCACGATAGCAATAAACCAAACCATTTAACAACTACTGTCTTAAAGTGACATTAAAGTATATATTTTTTTCCCTCCCCCAATGCTAGTGTAAGGACTTACCTTAAATGATGTCTCCTAATCCGATCTTCTTCTTTCTTGTCGTTTTCTGCTGTCCCTCCAGCGCTGCTGCGGGTCTCTGATCCAGCACTGACTCCTCTGTGTTGCTGGCACTTCCTGTCCCATGGTGTCTGCAAGCGGGTGCAGGCTGTCCATTGACTTACCTTGTGTCTCGCCCGCCCCAAGATCCTTTGCGGCCACCCGAGATATTTCAGATTTTCGTACGGGAGCGCGCCACGAAGACGCAGGTGTGTATTAACCTGTTTTAAAAGGCTTTAAAAAAAATAAAAAGTGTTTGCATATATCTACTGCTTGCTAGCAGTAGATACATGCAAAAAAAACGGAGGGTTTAATAACTATTTAAGAATATGATAATGAAAGCATTGGTGCCTGCAGGGGCCCCGAGGGCCACACAATAAGTTGGAGAGCACCGCAGGTTGGGCTCCAGGGATCCTTCCCATAACCTGGATAACACGGAGAAGAATCGGAGCTGTAGTACCCATTATCTGCCAGCAGAGGGCGCTCGCACAGCACATAGACGGCGGGGGCAGCCTGAGCATTGCACGCCTCTTCCTGCTGCACTCCCAGCTCTCAGCCTTCCCAGTATACATAGCACTTTGTATTGCTCAGGAAAAGGAGGAGACGTCGGCTTGTCTGTGGCTGGATTGAGAACGGCGTCCCCCTCTCCTGCACCGGACCTTACAGCTGCAAGCATTGGGCTGCTCCTGCACCTTGGACAGATGTAGGATTGCCATTCCCGGGGACAGTGATCGGTGCGGATCTGGGGGCTGGGGGGGAGCTGGCAAAGTGAGGGGGCTGATGTGCATCCCCTGCATGAATCGTGCAATGCCTGCTTGGCTGCCTCCCATACACTGATCGCTCGGACTCATCTGTTGATGGTGTGTGTGGCCGGGAGCAGAGCATGGTACCTGTCCGCATAGTTGGACGGAGCGGAGCTGTCACTCACTGATCATTGCACTGACGGGTCGGGAGGTGATCTGTACCGCACTGCCCCGGTGGGATCGGCTCGGATCCGCTGCTATGAAGCTGCCAAGGGGGATGGAAAGGCGCTGAGGAAGCATGGTGAACCCGGGGCTGGCGAGCCTCATCACGGGGCTCATTCTAAGCACTGTGGATGTGATCCTGGCAGGTAAGATGAGGACACGGAATGGGTCAGTTTCAGGGTGGAGGACAAATGACATTTCATAGCACCCGATTTCATTTACTGCAAGGGATTGTCTACATATGGAATGGCATGACCCAGATATGTCACTGCAAGCTGCTCACTGGGCATGCTGGCACTGCTAGTTCCCTGGCAGCTAAAGAACCATGAAAGACTACAAAGGAATGAGAACAATAAAGAGGCTGTCCGATGCATGTCTTCTGAAAATGCTCATTGCTTGGCTGTTTGCACTTGTAATACTTCCAGGACTTGCTGACCTGGAACAAGCATGCAGCAAGTGAAATCAGAACCGGCCTGGGTCAGTATTGAAACCTTGGGATCAGCATGACAATCCGGTAACTGGCATTTTTTGAGGGAGAGGTCAGCAGTGGCAGCTTAGATGATATAGGTTTCCTTTACGGATACATTCACACCAGCACCACACTGAGCCCGATGAAGGGACCCATGTGGCCCCTGAAACGTTGCCAACCCTGTGACAATATGCGTCAATAAAAGACGGTTTTTGTGATACTTCCTCGGTGTGCTGGTGACATCTTGTCTCTATACATTCACACCCGCTACCACTCTCAACCGATCGGCTGGTGGTGTGCGTGTTCCCGGAACAGTGCCAGTGTGCTTGATCGAGCCACATCGCACTGTTTCCTTTTTTCATTTTCATTTGGGAGAACTTTATTAAAATATAATAGGTGCGTCTCACTGGTGCACTTAATAAAATGAATATTACATGCCGTACTTTTTTAAGCTCAGTTTTTTTCTGAATCGAGCCCATTCATGACAAGGCAGAATGTTCCGGTAAAAACGTTTGCACCGATGGTGTGAACTGGCCCTTCAGGCCATCTCCGGGGTAATAAGAAAACTTGGTAACTGATGATTACCTGATTCCCGCTCCCCTGGTAGTCCAAACTCTCCCCATACGCTCCAGCTTATGGACTGTCTCTTGGTATCCTCACATATAATGGCGGGGCCATGCATCAGATGTGATGACATCAGTGGCCCTCCAGCCGCTGGAGGGGAAGAAGCTGTAGGCACCAGTCTTGGAGCCAGCAGGAGTGGGGATCAGGTAAGTAAAAGTCCTTCACACAGGTCCCCTACACAAAAATGAGCAGTTGACCCTTGCAGTTTGGTGGTAGCACCACTACAAGGGGAGTATTTTTTTTCTTGGAAATAGGCTTCAAAGCCAGGTTCACCTTGTTGCACAACGATAACATGCCCCATGTTGCATGTGCTTTGTTGCTTTGCGTTAGGGTAGCCCATTCACTTCATCGTGATACCTAACGCACCGAAAAAGCTGCATGCAGCATTTGCCACAGTGCACAGCAATATACTTTGTGCTGAGGAGGTGCGTTGGGAGGCACCACAGTGCACCAATGCAAGTAATACTGTAAAAAGGGCCTTAAGGTAAAATGAAAGTCTAACAAAATGAATTGCCATGGGGTAGAGGTTTTAGTAAAAGACTTTCTGCCAAAAAAGAAAATCTCTTCTCCCTCTCTTCTAGCCTGCGGCACGTTCACAGTGCAGTGTACACAATCTGTTCGCTATTGACATCTGTGAGATGCCGAGAATGGAGCCGGGTGCCAGGATAATGTAACTCCTGTGTCCCTGCACAGGAGTTACATCATCACTAGATGTCCAATGGCAGAAGAGCAAAGACGTTGGATGCGGATCATGTGCCGCAAAAGATGTCGGCAGCGGGAAACGCAGGCATGCACGCCCTCATAAAGGAGACCAAATGAAGAAGTAAGTCTGCCATAATGTGCAAGAATGCTGAGCATGCTAACACGTTATGGTCAAGGCTTCTGCTGCCCCACCAACCTCAATTATAAGCTTATCTGAAATAGGCACTGGTGACATTCGAGCAGTTATGGAACTGCAAGTCCCAACGTGCCTTGCTCATAAAGACTGAAGGGTGTGCTGAGCCTTGTAGTGCACTGATTTTCCAGGATGAATAGTTCATCAGAGAAGCTTTCCTGACCCGGCAGATGATTTTGTCCGTGTATAGATGTGATCTTTGTACGTCATACCTGTATCTTGCACCGACGGCTTTTATTTGAAATAAAGCAACTTCAGCCTGCTTTGTAGTTGAATGAAATAACGCATCTATTTGAGAGGCCACAAAGCACATGGCAGTGTGTTTGTTGCAGTTGTGTTGCAAGGCCAGCTCCTGTGGGAGTCATGTGGGAGTTTTAACAAGGACTTTTTAGTGCTGTCGGGTGGACGAGTCCTTGTTAATGAATGGAGATGTATGGATGAATGGATTGTAGGTGGGAGAGGTGTTAGATTATAGGTGGGAGAAGTGGCTTCTTTAGTATGTTGGCATAAAAGGAGCTGAACATCTATTTTGACATTTGCATTTCATCCCATATTTACCTGTTTTGGGCCAAAAATGTTTATTTCCCAGTTGTTCCTCCTTTACAGCAGAGCTGGGCACATACCAGGATATGCTTACCTAATGGTTAGCCAAAGCGCCTCGGCCCTGTGTGAAAATTAGACAAGCCCACAAATGAGGTTTAGACAACATTTTGATTCTTTAATAGTAAATTATATTTAATTTACTATTAAAATAAAAATTAAGTGGTGCTCATGCAATACGTAAAATCAAAAACTGTTGCAAACATACACAAATCTGCAAGTCCCACACAATGGCTTCACTCCACGGCTCTGATCCAAATGTAAAATCTTTATTTGAAATCAATCATCCAGTGTGGGCTACCTGTCTTTATTGTGTTTCACCCAATTAGCTTAGATGTAAAGATTAAGTCCAAACGATAAATCATGTTAGAGACAGGTGGTTCACTCAATGGATGAACATCATTGCATTTCACCCATTGGGCTTAATCTCTAGGACTAAGCCCAATGGCTGAAACACGTTAGCACAGGTGGTTCACAGTGGAGGATTGGCAGTAGCTATCATCTTTCGAATAAAGATTTTAGATTTGGTGAAGACCCATCGAGAACTTGGAGCGTAGACATGATCAGTACATGCGCCAGGGACGCTCTTGAGGTGGGGGGAGTTAGTAGGAGATTGGGAGCGGTTATTTGCTTGCTGTGAGCTATATGCAAATTTGCAGTTTAAAAGTTGATAAAATGTTAAGTGGACACAAACTGTTTGCATCCGGGGGCGACTGTCTGCAGGTAATCAATCGCTTTATGTCCGATTGCATGGGGATGGATATGGGCGTGAGACTGCCACAAACGCAAGTATAAATTAGACCTAAAGCCCAACTACAATCAATACTCTTTCTTTTTTCGATAGGGTTTGGGCGTGTGAGAGTCTCTGTCAGGTTTATATTTCTGTCTGGGTCCATCTTGGGGAGATCTTCCCCCAACATCTTCTCCTGGTGACATCCTGTGTGTCAGGTTATGACACAAAGTGTCACTAGGACAGCAAGTGAGGGAAAATATCTCCAATGTTTAATGTAGTGGACCTGGGAAGAAGGATTTACAGGTATGTCTGATAGGTCTTTCACCCAGTTGGCCAGAGGTGTCTTGTATATAAATCACTGGTTCCCTTTTGGCTAAGATCAAGTGTAGTATCTGTTCTTATCAGTTGTCAGGAATTGAAAAGTCTGCTGCCACTTTGAGCGGGGTGGATGGACGGACCAGTAGATTCCTGGCGTAATTGGTAGGGAGCCGGATGAGGTTCCAAGCCCTCTGAGCTTTCGACCCTAGGTAATGGGTGGGCTCCGGTGGAGGGATCTCTGAAGGTGAACTATCTCCTGATGGGAATGGATACGAAGCTTGGTCGAGACTAGAGGGTTGGGGGCGGCAGAAGCTCGTGGTATTGTGCCCCCTGGGCACCCAAGTGACTTCCTGAGCACCCCTGGGACGCCACGTCCCAGAGGTGCTCAGGAAGTCACTTGGGTGTGGGACCCCACATTGACTCACTGATCACTTGGTCACACACCACCTTGCATTTTCTGCACATCGCCTCTTGGACAGGCCTTATGGCTAGTCCGGGGCAATTTTTTTGCACTCGGCCCCTAAGGCCTGTCAGCGTGGTGCACTGGCACTTTATTATTTATGCACTCTATGCACGATTGGCTTTTTTTAAAAGCATTGACCAACAGATGCTGAAGGTGCAGGTTTCTTCGGGGCCTATTCCTGATGTTGGGAGGAGATTCTGTGCCTCCTACGGGGTTCTCTGTCTTCTCCCATCCAAGAGGGGGGGTTTCTCTTTGGGAGATCCCCCCTGCCTAGTACTGTGAGGGACCTGCTGCGGGAGGTCCCCGAAGGTAATGGGTCCACCGGCCTTCGGGTTGGTGGACCAACAGTCTCAACCCCTGCCAGGAGCCTTGCGCCCCGGGGGTCCGGAAAGTAGGTCCCTTCTTTGGAAGGACCTTGTGCACGTTTTTGTGTGCTGTGATTTCACGGTTCACTTTTTTTGTTCACAGAGGGAAGTTTGTTTTGATGCACGTCCACGGGATTAAAAAAAAAAAAAACTGGTTTAGCCTCACCTTGAGTATGTGGTTCAGTTTTGGTCACCAACCGTCAGGAAATATGTCCTGGAACTTCAGCAAGTTCAGAGCTACAAAATTTAATACGGGGGATGGAAGGCTTGAGCTATGAAGATCAGTGATTTCCTACTCCAAAGATTAAACTTGTTCTCCTTAGGAGAGAGGCGTTTAAGAGGAGACTTATTTGCAATTTTCAAAGTCATTAATGGGGACCACAATATTCGGAATAAAATGTTTACACCAAGAACTGTATTGATGACACAGGGACAAGGACACAACAAGAGGTTAGAAGAGAGGTGGTTTAATCTTAGACTTCGCAAGGGGTCCTTTACTGTGCGAGTAGTAAAAATGTGGTATTCCCTTCCACAGTCAGTAGTATCCGCTGATGGCATTGATGAATTCAAGAAGCTTTTAGGTGAGTTTCTTAGTTCACTACATATACAAGGATATGGGAACTAAGAGCCAAAAATATCCAGACACACACATAGTTTGAACTCGATGGACCTGTGTCTTTATTCAACCTTGCCTACTATGTTACTGTTATTTAACTTCAGACATTGCGCAACGCGGTGCATGTCAGCATTACCAACCAGGTTTTTATTTTTACTGCGAATAGTACCTGTTCTGAGCATTGTACCTAAAGCCTAGGCAGAAAACCACATGGTCTCTGGCTAACAGGAGCATTTTGTGTGTCATGTCATTAAATACTGCAGGTCCTATTACTTTCAGTTAGACAGAACCTGTTTGATATTCAGAGATCACATATGTTTTCTTAACAAAATGATCTACATCCTACAAAATCTGCAAGGGCAATGTAAACTTATGAACACAACTTTAATTATAGGGAACTAATTAGGGGTTAGGCAATATTATGTCTTTTAGTAGACAGAGATTTGTCCCCAGGGGCTACGACCACAGATTTTTCCCAACATCAAAAATGTGTCGGAGGATTTCAAAAAGCAATGGGAGTACAATTTTAATATCTGCAGTCGCAATATGCTCACCATGCTTATCGAACACTACACAGGTGAACTCAAGGAGGCGGATGAGCTCTTGAGAACCCTAGGTGTTGAATTTGAAGCTTTCCGGCATAATACAGATTTTGAAAAAGTGGTCACTGACCGAAATTCACAGGTTGAGTCTTTCAACAGGGATCTGTTGGATGTTAAGGACTCTAAATTTGAGAGAGATAGGAGGGTATTTGTTGAGGGCACAGCTTATAGATGGGGACAGTACAGGAACTGGAGCAAGAATCAAACCCCGGGCACAAAGGACAATCATGTGTATAGAAGGAGGGGTAGGGAGGGGGATACCCAATCAGAGGGAACCGAATCCTGCCCTTCTTCTTCAGAGGAAACCTTGGCCCCTCGTCAATGGAAATACAATACACGTTCCCAAAAACAGAGAAATGGGACCTCATGGAGGGACTCCAAGAGACGTTATGGTAAATCCTCACACACCCCAGATAATTCAGGAATGGAGACTAGAATGAGAGGAGCCCAACCACAGAGAGCTAGACAAGATTTTCCCGCTTCTTCTTTTTTGGGAGAGGTGGGGCCCCCACCCACTTCAGGGGAGGGGGCCCCGCATCCTCCGACAGAAAGAAGGGAGAAAACACAGGGACTCCCCCTGAATACGACCAATATGAAAAAAACTATTCTGGATCAATATCTCCTCAAACGACCCCAATAATAAATAACGATTTATAGGTCATCAATTTGAGTCCGTATGTATTTACAGAAATGCAGTTGAAATTGGTCTCAAGGGGTCTAACCTTTTGCCCGGAAGCACCACCAGACAGGTTCGAAATCAAGGATGTCAACCTCTTTGCACGCAGGCTTTTACTTAAGCAGGTGCATGACAAGGAGGGATTACCCTTGGGTGGCATCCTTGATGATTGGAAAGATTTTTCCAGGAAGGACTACAGGGCACTCAGAGATTTGCATGAACTTTGGGAAGAGGGGCACATCTCTGATGAGGAGGAAGATGAATCTGAGGCCCCTCCCACCAAACAGCACTTTAAAGGGTGGCAACGTGGTCATTATGGCCAGTGAACAATACACAGAGATGGTCCTGAGGATTCTGGAAAACACCACCTGGTATCATCCTATAGAAGTTACTGTAGTAAGATCTTTCCAAGTGAATCTCGAGATAATATTGGAGGAGGCTTTGGATCTTGCCTCATAGATAAGGGCACACTGGATTTTTTGAGGGTGCCCTCTCCGCGAACGCAGGTTCTCTATGCCCTCCCCAAGATTCACAAATCGTTGGAAAAACCCCCAGGGAGGCCTATAGTCTCCGGGTGTGGGTCACTGACGGAGAATATCAGTTCATACGTAGATCATTTCTTGAAACCTCATGTGGAATCACTGGCTTCGTTTGTCAGAGACACCCCGCACTTGATCACTCAGATACAGGGCTTGGTTGTACCCCCGGGCACCCTACTGGTAGGCCTAGATGTAGAAGCTCTTTATTCCTCTATCCCACACTCCAGGGGGCTTAAAATGACTGAAAGATTCTTAGCCACCCTGAGGACTACAGAAAGTATGCACAATGCTTTTCTAGTGCGACTCCTGGAATTCGTCCTTACCCTCTTTAACCATCAATATTATTGACAACTACAGGGAACAGCCATGGGGACGAAGTGTGCACCGTCCTACGCTAATCTTTACCTGGGGGGTTGGGAGCAGGACCTGTGGGCCAGAGAGGACTTGTCTATGTACCTGTGCCATGTGTTGTCATGGCACAGGTACATAGATGACATCCTCTTGCTGTGGACAGGGGGTGTGGAACTCTTGGGAGACTTTGATATATTACATTTCAACGACCTTAATCTAAAGTTCACCTTTTACCCATGACTGTAATAGGTTACCCTTTTTGGATGTTTTAGTGTGCAAAGATGCCGAAGGGACCCTTTACACCAGTCTATATAGAAAAGCCACAGCTGGTAATGCCATCTTAGAAGCCAACAGTGCCCACCCAGCTTGCTTAAAAGACAGTATCCCCTTTGGTCAATACCTGAGAGTCAGACGAAATTGTACTAAAGAGAGGCACATAAATTAAGACTCAGGCTACGGGCTCGGGGCTACTCAAACAAAATATTGAAAAAATCTTACAAACGTAGGAAATTTAACAACACCAATATAAGTACATCTATATTAAATAAAAGCGGTAGAGAGGACTCTCTTGTAAGATTAATTCTAACATATAATAACCAACATGCACAAATATTAAAGATCCTTCAAAAACATTGGCATTGTTTGACCAGAGATTCGAGAATCTCGAGGTTTGTGGGTATCAAACCCACCATTACTTACCGAAGATGCCCCTCCCTGAAGGATAAATTGACCAATAGTGATTTTGTGAGCAAGCCCTTCACCTGTTGTAAATACAAGGGTACTTTCCAGTGCCAGAGGTGCAAATTCTGTCGATACGTCCAGACTGGTACGGAGATATCCACCCCTGGGGGTAAGAACTTCAAGGCCCACCATTTTGTCAACTGTGAGACAAGGGGTGTGATCTACCTGATGCTTTGCAACTGCGACATGTTCTATGTGGGAAAAACCAAACGCATGTTTAAGAACAGAATATCGGACCATTTGTCCGACATAGCAGCAAGGGACCTTAGGTCCCCCATAGTTAGACACTTTGTAAATACCCATAATGGACGTATCGACAGACTTCGCTTTTTTGCCTTGGATAGGGTCCATCAGCCCAGACGTGGGGGGGACTGGGATAAATCCCTATTGCAGAGAGAGTGCAGGTGGATCCATCAAACGGAGGCTCATGAGGCGCCAGGTCTTAACGATATGATCAACTTCAGTTGCTATCTTCTGGAGCCATTTTTTTAAATGTATTTAATTTTTTTATCCGATTAACCGATTAATCGAACTTAATAATCGTCCAACTAATCGATTTGGAAAATAATCGTTAGCTGCAGCTCTAGAACTGGCTGTATAATATTATGAGTTTCCACTAGGGGATGTACCCCCAGGTGGGTTGTGTATTATAACTTTTCTGTCTCGTACCTATATATCCTAATGTGACTCTGGTTTCGTATTTATATATCCTTATGTGACTCTGAAACTATTGTGTTGATTTAAGCTATAACAATAGAAATTATCCACAACCCCCTATGTGATCTCATGAGTGGCCCGTTTAAACTTCATCCTTTTTAAACAACAGGATTCTCCTTTCAGTCCGTATGGACACATATGACTGTTATAAGTTTATTTCTTTATCATTATACATTAGTCAAAATATATGTACACTTGTGATTATATACGGGTAAAGGGACTCAGGAATGTCATTTAAGGCTCCATAGGTGCCATTACGTTATATTAAAGTATATGCAATACTCAAAGTACACCTCTTGAAAAACGACATGGCCGGCTGATTGTGTGATTTCTGGCAATCCATTAGCCTCATTAATCGGCTATTTTTAAACGTCAGTCAAAGTACCGCAGCGCTGAATACTGAAAAATGGCCTGGCCAGGAAGGGGGTCTAAACACCTGGTCTTGAAGTGGTTAATGCATCCATGCAAGGCTCAAAGCACACGCCCCTCTGAGGAAGCCCCTGAGTGGGGAGGAAACGCGTCAGGGTAACGTGTGCTAACAACTTCCCTGGACACTCACTAAAGCTCATCCCGCACATCAGTCGCGGCAGAAGCACTGTTCAGCTGGGCTTCGAGGTGCGGAGACGGAGCTCAGCCGGCCCGGATTTGGTCTGAGTCTAGCCTGCATCGGAATCCATACCAATCCAGCAGAGTTTGAGAAAAACGACCGGACGACAGTTTGCGTTATTTGCACAGTCTGAGGATCCAATATTGCACTTGGAACCTCCTACCGTCGAGACTCCTGCATCTACCTTTCCGCTTTGTTCACTGTGCGGCCGCACACATATATTTGGAAGTGCTTTTGGGATAGCTCTCAAATTTGAAATTCAAGCCCGAGGGCTAGTGAGAGTCCCAAGCAGGGGGAAAAGGGAAGGGTGCTTTAATTTTTTAGCCCTATTAACATATCCCTATCTCTGGATCCCAACTACTACTACTGGATACGCTTATTGAAGCAAACACATCATTCAGCATTGTGGGACTCGAGCAGGACTGTCTCTCCCCGAGCTCCCTGAGCTACCTGAGCTGTGAGTAACTTGGGATACATTGTATCCGTACATGAATTACATAGTAGGTGTCTGCTCTAACCTTTTATGCCATATCAGTTGGCCTGCAGATCATCCATGATTCTTTAACCACTGTTTACCCAAGGGAAGTTTTTTAATTGTTTTTAAATGTTTTGTTGTGGATGTATTGTTCAAGTTTTTCTACGATTAAATATTCAATTTGATAAATTACATATCTTTCTACCTGTTTACTGAACCAGCTCCGAATAAGGGATTTCTATAATTTTGGGGACATTCCATATTTTGAATAGTTTGGTATGTATGTTGGTATGATTCATCCTATAGGTTAGGATGACAATAATATGAGTAAACTTGGAAGAAGGTGCTGCCAAAAAGTTAGAGGATGTATCACTTCCAGAAGCTGAATTTTTCCAGAAAAGGGGTAGCAGTACCTGTGGCGAAATACAGTTTATGCATGATAAGAAACAACAGATTGTTTCCTGAGGATTGAGTCATATTTCGGCATCAGAAAGCAAGACTTTTTGTATTACCCTGTGATTGCCTTGGGTTCATTCAGTCTGGTTTTTATTACAGAGAATTGTTTAAAGCAATGTGACAAGCATTCACAGCCTGCTGTGTAACTACAAGTTCTAGCACTCCCAGGTAGCTATAAGTTGCTTAGAATAAAAGTAGTTAATAGGGATACTTAGAGGATAACTGTATTTTTGCTCACACATAATTGGATGATGTAAGTCAGCAGAGCTTCACCTCATTTACTAACCTAAGGGAAAATTCCCTTGCAACGTGCAAATTCCCTTGCACAGTGAACAGCCTATTTGCCTTTAGTAGACCAACTCCTTTATCTCTAATGATCCTCAGATTGGTTGCGTTGCTTTCAAATATCTGGAGCTTGCATGGCAATATATACAAGATGATCATTATCACGGTTGGGGGACAGTCATTGTGCCTGTGGGTACCTTGGGACACCCCTTTCTAATCATTCCCTTGTAAAAAGCCAAGTGGACTTGCTGAATTTTTTTGGATTGACTATTATTACAGATAGGTTACCAGTGGGTTTTCCTGCGCTCCTTCATCCACTGCTTGAGCTAGCATTCTCAGGTGATTCACGTGTATGTGTGTGTATTTATGTCATGAAAAAGGAATGCTGGGGGGACTGCAGTGCACCTTCACTATTGGCCCTTAACGTATGTTTGCGGCTAGCTTCACGCTTTGCCCTTATCACACTTGGCAGAAAAGGGCCTTTTGGCAAGCAAGGTCTTCCAATCCCTTAGTGATAGCTGCTGGTTACGTTGTTGCTTTCTAATGATGGCAAACTGATAAAATATTAAATACCTCTCTCCATGGTTAATAGTATGAGTCATGCTCACGCTGTGCCTCTGTTGTCAATACTGTATATAAAAGAGCTTGCTTTCGTAGGTGAGTGATTTGGGGAGCTGTGCTGAGAAGAGCTGTCTGCTGTTCTTTTCTGAATTGTGTCCGATAAATCATGCTCGGAGTCATAGAGGCTGCACCAGGTTGTCCTTCGATATAACAAGAAAGTGATTTAGTTCCATGGCTTCTGATGGCATCCTGGCAGTGTGAAGGCCTGAGGGCATAGACCGAGGAAAGGAATTTAATGGATCGTTACCTTGACAGGAATACAGATCTGTCAATGTTATCCATGTGTGTTTTTATTTTATTTGTTTAGTAAAATTATCACTTAATTTAATATGGTGAAGAGTACTGTGTAAAGTGCATGATCTTGTAACAGCCAATCAGAATGAATCCTTTCTTGTTTGCATTATTCTACGCTTAAAGCTAAGGTTTTTCGGTATCGAGTACGAGTACCGATATTTATATTTCGGTACTCGCTGAAACCGAGTACCAATACTGGTACTTCCGGTAGCATAGAGCCAGCTTCCTGGGCAATCCGGGAGCCAGGCGGCGTAATATTACCCACCGCCCGGCTTCTTGTTGTCAAATTTTCCCGGCGTCTGCCTCACAGTGGGGGAAGAACAAGACAAACAAATGAATGTTTTGTCTAATGTGATACATCAAAAAGTAATGTCCAATACACTGAAAAAGAAATTAGAAAAAGTTAGAAAAAATTCGAAAAAAAGTAAAAAGAGAGCCAACCTCAATGCTGGAGTGGGATCCCAGGGCAGAGAGAGGAGAGAGCGGGTAGACTCCAACTAAAGGAAGCAACTGAAATTGATTGAGTCATTTATTCCTGGTTTTTCATGGGATTTAGTGAGGTGAATCCATTTGCATTCCTTTTGGAGTAGGAGTGTATCCCAATCTCCACCTCTGCTAGGAATGTGCACCCTATCAATAACGGAGAAACTCAGTCCCTGGGTTTTACCTCCATGAATCTGGACCACATGTCTGGCAATGGGGGATCTCAAGTCGTGTGCCCCAATGTCCGAGATGTGGTGCGAGATTCTATTCTTCAACATCCTCTTAGTTTTGCCAATGTAGAACATATCACAAGTACATCTCAGGAGATATATGACTCCCCTCGTTTCACAATTTGCAAAATGCTTGCATTTTATTTTCTGTCCATTAGGTGTAATGACTTCGGATCCTATTTGGATAAATGCACAGAATTTGCATTTTTGACATTGATAAGTGCCAGTGTATTTGCAACAAAATTGTTTTTTATTTGTCACGAACTCACTAGAAACCAATTTGTCCTTTAAAGAAGAACATTTTTTATAAGTTATCGTAGGTTTCATCTGGATAAACTTAGAAAGCCTTGAGTCTTTAGTGAGACAGTGCCAGTGCTTCATCAGTATCTCTCTAATTTTTTCGTGTTGATTATTATATGTGAGTATTAATCTCAATGGATCATTGTGTTTGGAGATGTTTTGTCTTTTGTTTTTGTGAACCCACATTGATCTATAATTCACCTTAGTTTTGTTATATGCTCTCTGTAGGATTTTATCCGAGTAACCCCTCTGTTGTAACCTATATCTCAAATTTTTTGCCTCTAGTTCAAAGTCTTTATCTACACTGCAATTTCGTCTTATTCTTAAATATTGTCCGTAGGGAATACTATTTATAAGACTTTGGGGATGTGCACTGCTAGCCTCCAAAATGGAGTTTACAGCGGTCTTTTTTCTGTATAGTTTGGTATAGAGTTTGTTAGTTGTACTTTTGCAGATTGATATATCTAGAAACGGTAATTCCGACATATCCATACTCATGGTAAATTTGAGGTTGAAATCGTTGAAATTAAGTATATCCACGAAATCTTCCAGAAGTGTTTTACCTCCAGTCCAAAGAATCAAAATGTCGTCTATGTACCTGTGCCATGTTAAAATGTGGCACAGGTACATAGACAGGTCGTCTCTGGACCAGATATATTCTTCCCATGCCCCCAGGTACAGGTTGGCATATGAGGGAGCACATCGTGTTCCCATCGCCGTTCCCTGCACCTGGAGGTAAAGGTTGTGATTAAAGGAAAACGTATTGTGAGTCAGGATAAATTGTAATAGTTGGACTATAAAGGCATTGTGATCAAATTCAAATGTACCCAGTGAGGCCAAAACTTTTTTTATAACTTGAATCCCCTTTGCATGAGGTATGGAGGAGTATAAAGCTTCAACATCTAGGCCCACCAATAGAGTTTCAGCTGGAATCTCCAGATCTTTGATTTGAGATATAAGGTGAGGAGTATCTCTTACATACGATGTAAGTGACTCTACGTGTGGGCGTAAAACATTATCCACATAGATACTGGCGTTCTCGGTCAGGGCTCCACAGCTAGAGATTATGGGGCGACCTGGTGGGTCGATAGTATCTTTATGAACCTTTGGAAGAGCATATATTACTGGAGTTCTCGGGTGTAATATTTTCAAAAAACCACTTGTACTTTTATCTATAATATTATTGTTTACTGCCTCATCTATCAGGTTAAACAGATATTGCTGGTGAGTTTTTAAAGTATCCCCTTTAACGAGTTGGTACCATTGGCGATTATTCAAAATCCTCATCACCATTCTGACATAGTTCTCACTCGTCATAATCACCACATTTCCACCCTTGTCTGCAGGTTTAACTATAATGTTGTTATTTTGTTGTAAAGTTTTTAGAGCATTTCTTTGTTCAGCAGTTAAATTGTCTCTAATGATTTTGTATGGTACATTTTTAGAGATATCTTCGGTTACTCTATTTACAAAGTTCCAAATATTCAAATTTTGTGACAAGGGTGGAAATGTGGTTGACTTGGGTTTGAACCGTGGAAATTTTGGGGATATAGAGGCTCCCAAATCCTCTTCGTCATCTGAAATGTGGCCTTCTACCCAGAGGTCCTCCAGGTCTCTTAAGGCCCCATAATCTTTCCGTGAGAAATCCTTCCAGTCTTTTATGATTCCTCCCAAGGGTTTATTACTTTTATCATGAATCTGTTTCAACAATAATTTTCTAGCAAATAGATTGATATCTTTGATAATATCGAATTTATCAGGGGGGGTTTCAGGGCAAAAGGTTAGGCCTTTAGATATTAGATTAAGTTGATCTTTAGAGAAAACCCAGGGAGTCAGATTTATAATTTGTAAATTCTCTAGGGATGACGTTTGGTCATATATTGGTCCCACATAGTTTTCCTGAGGGGTGGATTTAGAGTGTTGTCCATTAATGGGAGTCCCTCTTTCCAGTTTGGATCCATACTTGGATCCACCCTGTTGGAGGGCCCTATTCTGTCTAAAAAATCTTTGTCAAGCCCTGTCGCTCCTTTTTCAGTAATCATGTCCGATTTGTAAGTGGTCTCTACGTCTAGGGTCAGTTTGAGTGTCTACATATCTTGGATTGGAAGTAGTGTTTTTCGGATTCTTATTTTTGTATCTTTGTTTTTGGGAACGAGTGTTATAACCCTTTAAAGAGATAGAGCTGGAGTCCTCCGCCGAGGACGGACAAGATTCCCTCCCCTCGGATTGTGACCCAGCGCCATCTCTTTCTGTAGCCTTATATTTAAAAGTTTGTGGTTTGGACTTTTCCCATTTGTTGTATTTATTTGGATAGTCCCATTTGTATGCTCGTTTTTTAAGGTAAGTATATTTATCCCTTTCAAATTTATGTTCCTTCCTTTCTACTAGATCCCTATTATAGTTCTATATTTGTTGTTCAAGAGTTTTCATAGACTCCTCGAATTCAGCTGACTGTTTAAAGCTTTCCAATTCCGACACTAGATCTTGAATTTGTATATTGACTCGTTTTAAGTCCTCTTCATAATAATCTGCCAACATTGTCAGCATATTTCTGCTGCATATGTTAAAGTTTTGCTCCCATTTCATCTTAAATTCAGTTGAAATGTCCTTTTATATTAGGAAAAACCTGTAATCTTAAGCCCTGTGGGCATATGTCATGTTCCATGTACTTATCCAAGTACATTTTATTCCAGAACAGACGTGATTTATTTTCGTAGGTCTTTCTCAATCTAAAGAAAATATCTCTAAAGTTACGCTCCTTTTGTTTTTTATCCTTATCATCCCCCACCTCTCTCCTCACCCTGCTCATAATGGAATCCCACTCCAGCATATTGAGGCCGCAACCTCACAAATCAATGGTCAACCAATAAAAGTAAAGAACCTTCCCCTAAAGTACGGAGAGGTACCCGGTCAGGGGTCCCCCCAACAACGTTTAAATGTTAGAAAAGCAAACAGGGGAAATGAGGGGAAGGTTCAAAAAAATCAACTCAAAATATTCAAGGTAATTATTTGGAAGTGCGGGTCCCCTAATTGTAAATTGGTATACAAAAAAAAAATGATTCCCCTTATAGGGGATCCCACCATTCTTTCAATAAGTGTAAATAACAACTATAGTACGATGCAATACATATTTAATTCATATAGAAAAGGCTAAAAAAGCTCAATATATAGGGCACTGACATATAACAAAAACGAAGACAAAACATGTTTAACATATAAATGGCTGCATCCCGCTTATAATGCAAAAAGTGGGTTTATAGGTGATGTCCATAAAGACAGAGGCATGCCATGAAAGATAAGATGGTATATACGAAAGTCAGCAGTAAATATGGAAAAATACGTTCAACTGATATGTGGAGGTATCCAGATATAGACAGAAATGTCATTGATGAAAGGCACTGGACAACAGGAAGGTGATAAGAAAAAAGTATGATCGGATCAAGAGCCAAGAGGATTGATGAAAAAGCAAAACGGATAAGCTGAATGTATAAAATATGTGTATCACTCACGGTCCGGAGAAACTTTATATAGAAGGATGAAAAAAGAATCCGTGCTGGTATAGCATTTGCAGTAGAGGGTGAATCCGTGTTTGTATGGCACATCCTTCTTGATTGCCCGGGAAGCCGACTCCATTCTGTTTGACCGGCTCGATGTTGATTGGCCGGGAAGTTGGCTTCCCAGCCTATCGGCATTGAGGCCGGCCAAACTGATCTGACAATATGGTGACACGACCCCTAACCCTGCAGACACCTCATTCCCCTCGCATAGATCCTTAGCAGCAGTCATTACTGTACCAGTCCTTCGGCCAGCTGAGCAGACACCGCTCTCCAAGCTCTCCCGAATCTGCCCATGCCTCCTGTGTGTACAGCGCCCACGTGATTGTCCCTCAGCCTGCCACTGTGCATGCGCAGACTGCCCATCGTTCTCATTCAGAAATGCTGTGCAGTAGCAGGCTGATGGCCGATCACGTGGGCGCCGTACACACAGGAGATCTGGGAGAACAGTGTCTGCCCAGCTGGCCGAGGGACTGGTACGGTAATGACGGCTGCTAAGGATCTATGTGAGGTGAATGATTTGTCTGCAGGGTAGGGGTCGTATTGCCATATTATCAGATTTGTTTGCCTGGCTCGACACTGGCTGGGAAGCAGGCTTCCCAGCCAATCGGCATCAAGCCAGCTAGACAGCATGGAGCCAGCTTCCCGGCTCCATGTTCCCTCGCAGCACTGCCGGTCAGAGAAAATCTCCCTCTGACCAGAAGTTCCAGTATCAGGAAAGGTATCAAAGCATTTGGGCGAGTAAGAGTACTCACCCAAATATATACCAATCGGTGCCGATACTCACCGATACCGATCCGTGCCGATCCTCCAACCAAATACTCGTTATCGGCACCGATGGTATCGGTGCATCCCTACCTAAAGCTTAACTGCAGGTACAATAATCTTACCACTAGCCAGTAAGTTTCAGAGTGACTTTGCTGTAAAGCTCCCTGCCATAATTAGACTGCCTCCTTCTCTCCGTAAATCACCAGTTTGCATTCAGATGGAAGTCCAGTTCCTGATGAATCTCTATGCCCACTCCAGCTGTAGCGCTGCAGGTCTCATGGGCTTCAGCACAGTGGTCACATCTCCACCCCCTCTCCTGGCCAATTAAAAAGCAAATAACTCCAGGCTCTATTATATGATTGGCTAGGTGGAGAGGGGGGAAATTCTCCTTTTTTTTCTCCAAGGCTCTGGGTTGTGGATACGCCCTCTATGTCCTAACAATGCAGGACTACTGGTCCTGCATTGTATGTGATGTCAGAGTGTCTGTGACTGATGGAGTGGCAAAGATAGTCTAATGCAACATGATTTTGCCATCTGTTTGAGACACTTCTAATGTTATTGAAAACTTGTTAGTGCAGTTGACCTCCTTTTGATCTGTATTTGGTCCGAATCAAGCTCGTATGGGTCGAGAAGCAGTCCTGATGCATACAAAAGCCTATTGACGCTGGCCCTGATTGATTTTGGAGATGCTATTTGCAATGATGCTATTTTGCAATCTTATGAATATTTAGCAGTTAGAATTCTGCTGACGTTTGTGCAGAATTGCAGCCAGCATCCAAGGTCTACTTATTTGTTGTAGGCATTTATATAGTGCCGACAATTTATGCAGCGCTTTACATTATGCAGTGCACATTCACATCAGTGCCTGTCCTCAAGGAGCTTATAATATAAAGTCCCTATCTCACATGGATACCTACAGGGCTAATTTAAACAGAAGCCAATTAACCTACCAGCATGTCTTTGGAGTGTGGCAGGAAACCGGAGTACCCGGAAGGAAACCCACGCAAGCACAGGGAGAACATGCCAACTCCTTGCAGATAGTGACCTCACCAGGATTTGAACTGGGGACCCCCAGTGCTGCAAGGCAGAAGAGCTAACCACCATCTGTTAAAAAAAATTTTAAGTAAGAGTTTGGCTGTGTTTTTATTTAGGCCTCATTCACACAGCTAAGAGTCGGCCCGTACAGATCTGTGCGGCGTGCACGGCCATATCGGGCTGTTCCCGGGAAGGACAGGTGCTGTGTGTGATTGTACACAGCAGCCTGTTCTTCCCTATGGGAGGACGCGGCCGTGCGCTGCGTACGCTCACCCAAGCTGGTGTCCGTACTCGTACGCAGACAGGTTGAAGCGTACGGCTGCGTCCTCCCATAGGGAAGAATAGGCTGCTGCATACACAAATCTGTACGGGCTGACTCTTAGCTGTGTGAATGTGAGGCCTTATGGGCAACCACCGAAGGTAAACATTGTTGGGTCTTCCTCCAGATCTGTGTGTCCCTATTTGTTTTTGTACTTCATCATCTAATGCGGAAAATGATATGATACTTGTGCCTGCAAATTAAACAATATTAATTTGTTTAGAATCCATTTCAGTCGGATCAGGTTCACTTTCACGATTATTTTTTTCCTTTCAGGTTTTGTGTGTGGGAGCTTTCTCTTTGTTGTGTGTAATGTAAAAGGTCTTTTTCTCAGAACATCCCTTGGGAGACATTGTAGCTTCTTGTGTTACAAAACAGCTTTGGGCTGTGTCATCACAATTTTTTTTTTATATAATCCCATGAGTCAGGCTAACTGAATATAAGCTCTTTCCATAGTGAGCAAAGCAGAAGCAAAAAGAAAAAACATTTATTCAGGGCTAATTCCACATTTTCATGAAAAATAATAAAAGCACCCTCGTTGATTAAAAAAAATAAAAATAATAATTTATTAATTTTTTGCATTTGAGTCTATAAAGCATTGCAACCTTGATCAATGCATTACAGGTGCAATGCCCAGGTTTCTGCAGACTGTTCCTCCAACCCCAGGCCTGTACTGAACTATGGACTTCCCGTTACGGCCTGGAGGAAGTTATTGATAGACTACAAGTGCCATGACTTCCCCACACTTGTAGTCCATTTGAGATCTATGAGTCCCTCTGCCGCAATGGTATTTTCAGTCACAGACCCTGTGAATGGATCTGTGAATAAATAATGTGGCTGTGTGAGCGGAGCCACAGACTGCCACGTCACATACAAATATAAGCAATATGAGGCGGAAAAAAGAACCCTGCAATACAGTTAGAAGGGAGGGGGCGGTTTGGGGGTGGGGGAATGCGGTTTGTGATTGCTTTTTTTTGTTTTTTACAGCTTAAATATGAGTGTGTTATAGAACAAAGTCTAAAAGGTGGAATTAGCCTTTAAGGCGGGCTGTAGTGAGCACAAATGTGGACGCAATGATTTGTGAAGCAGTGATTATGTAATGTGTCTCCTTTCTATGACTGTTAAACGGAGTGTACCCAGTTTCCAACAACTCCTATAGCATGTTTTCAGTCTTTGACCATCTTCTTTACCACAGCTTCCTTTTTAAAGTATGCCAAATCTTGAGGCACCCAGTCTAAAATGTAGTAAACATGTGGCCCTTTTCAAAATCCATACCAGATCCTTATCCAAGATAGACATCTGGTATGAAATATGAAATTTAATGTGGAACCCCATGCAAAAACACAATAAAAAAATAGGGTTCCCCTTTACATCAGAAGCCCTCTCCCACATCAGGATTTCCCCTTCGCATCAGGAGCCTGCCTGCACCATGGAAAGGTATGGCAGTGAGGCACCCCTGAGAAAGCCAGAAGGCACCCTGGTTGAGAAAGGCTGTTCTATTGCATGCATATAGTCCTTGACCATCTCCTGTTGTATGTCCCAGTCTTTGACAGCTTTTTGTAGCAATAAATTCACTCCCTCATATATTGTAGATGTCAGGAGCCACACTTTTGGCCCCCTTGACCACCACTGTGTTAAAGCAGCATGATTCCCAATTCAAATAGGACAAGCTTAAAGGAGAACTATGGATTTAGGGCTTTTCCCCATAGTTCTCCAAAGGGTAACGGGAGGACACAAACTAGCTGCGTGAGTGACTGACAGCTGGCTCTGCCTATCTAGAGGCAGAGCCAGCTGTGCCCGCCTCCTCCCCCGTCCGTTCCGCCAGTCAGCGCTGGAGGATCGGAGCAGGGAGGGGGAATCCAGTCCCTCCCCTGTCATGGCTCTCTGCCGTGACAGGATCCAGAGGTGAGCGAACGCCGGTATGTGTTCGCTCCCTTCCCGATCTACTGAGCCGACCTGTGACAGTCTCATTGTCACAGGTCGGCTAGAACTATGAGGTGAGTGAAAAGCACTCACCTCATAGTTCTCCTTTTAAGTTAGCGTCACATCTCCGCGATGCTTTCGCAGTGAAGGCACATAAAGGTACATCTTCACCTAACTGCTGGTTTGTTAGTATTACAGAGTTTCTTTACTAGCACATTGCAGCAGTATGTTAATAGCAACCAGTCACAGATAAGCATGCAGCCAGATTGGTGAAACCCAGGTTCTTACTACTGTAAACTCCCCATTATCCGACATGTTCCAATCCCCATGGATACCGGATAACTGGGAGTTTACTGTATTTGCAGTTGGAAACCTTGACTCTATATACTTTATTGATGAATAAAGCCCTCAGTCTGTATATAAAACATGTAATAACTATAAATTTCTCTGGTACTCAAACTTGACACAGAGTAATCCCGAATGTATATGACCTTATTTCTAAGCAGTTTTTATAGCTTAGTTTCTTAATAACATTCATTGCAACACACAGATTTGAGTTATTCTGCAGGTTGAGTCATATTTTTCATTGCCTGTGCATTTATTACAATGAGTTGTGATTTTGGGTTGTTTGCTGGGTAGAGACCTGATTTATCATGCACAGACGTAATTGGATCATTGCCACCCAATAGAAATATGACGAAATATTGAGAAATGATTGCAATGCAACATCAAGAAATAGCTGTGCACCTTTAACCAGTAAATAATTACAGCCTCTCCTACATAAAGTACATTTTTAATCCTATTTGCACACCCAGATAGATGAAGCATAAATTAAAACTGCAAAATCACATTATTATTCAGGGCATTTGCTACATTGTGCTTCATCTTGTTCAGCGACAAGCGGTAATGATGTCATTGTATCACACAAGGAAATAAAAAAGGTCATTGGTGTGTTACTATGGGCTGCCATATACGCATTAGTCAGACTGCGTATTTTACTCTTACTAGAACTCATTAAGGCAAGATATAGATCAGCGTTTTCAGTGCAAAATCTGTACTTTAAACATTGGTATAGCCAAAACTTTATTTTTTAATGTAGGGAAAGGTTCAAAATCTTTCATGTGTGTTTTGCAATTTGTGTCATCTTTAGGGAGATTCATCCTCTCTTGTGACAGTTGACCCAGGACAGCAAGTGTTGGGAAATCTAACATTTTAAAGTGCATTTCCACTTTTGCAGCCAAAATTGAGAAATCTCGCACTATGCATTTGTGTCCCTATTCACAAAGCATATCTAATAAATAATTTCTTAAAAAATATGTCTTACCATTTTAGATGTGTTTTATGTAACAGGCCTTTGCAAACTTCTCTTCTCAATTTCAGAAAGAGGAAACTCTGACTGTCCCCATATTAAGATGAGGGACAGACTGAGCTTCCTTACAATAACATACAATGTCATCAGGGCTTTAACTCTTTGTTAGGTGAGACAGTCCTAGTCCTGCTCATCTAGTTTACAAGTGATAATGAAATCTGCCAGCACAGTACAGACGGGTTTAATTATGACATTTTAATTAATTATTTAATTATTTGACACAAAACTCCCCTCAACCCCCTTTCAGCCGCTGATCTCTCCTCCGATTACTGGACCCGGAAGTGATGTGTATTATATCACTTCCGGTGTCCCTAGTTACAGTCTCCGGCTCTTAGCTTAGAGCCAGGAGAAGAAGCTGGGGAAGCAGATCTCTGCTTCCTCAGCTTCTTTAGGGTCTGAAAGACCCCTGATGTCTCCATAAAGAGGACCTGTCGCACCCTATCTGCTATCACATATGATAGCATGTGATAGCAATAGGGTTAGCAATAGGGTTAGTGTAAAAAAAAAAAAAGTGTAAAAAAATTAAAAAAAATAAAAGTAACATATAAGAAAAATAAAAAAATGAAAGTCCCCCTGCCACCCACGTGCACGCACATAAACACGCGTCGGTGCGCCTACGTGCTAAAACAACAATTGCACTACACGTGTTATATATCGCCGTGAACCTCGGAGTGAGAGCAATAATTCTAGCACTGTCAATCACTGTTAACACTAAACTGATGAGCGGTAAAAGCGTTTAAAGTGTTCCCTATGGGAAATTGGAAATTTTGGGTATTGACTTTTTTACGGCTTCCCGGGCAAACGCAATTTTAAGGCTTGATATGTTTGTTATCTATTTACCCGACGTGACCCCATGTTTTATATTTTACCAAAAATGGGGTATTATATTATGTTTCTGTGCACTAAATTTTAATTTAGTTAATTTTTTCCTAAAAGTACTGGTTTGATAAACATTTGCGCAAAAACCGTGCAACATATTCTACAGGGCCCCTGCTTTCAGAACATATATCATTGTTTGGGGGTTTGAAGCTTGTTTTCTAGCCAAAAATGTATATTTTATCATGTGTGTGCAAATAGTAAGAAAATGCTCCAGACAGCAAATGTTCACATGAGATGTGAACATGTAACAAATATAAAATAGGTGTTATCCCAGTTTTGCTGCAAACGTGGAAATACACTTTAAGGTTGTTGTTGTTGTTGGAACAGGAGGTGAAGAGAATATTACAAGGGGGAAACCTGCTTGGATAAGAATTTCTTAAAAAGGGGATTTCCTTATTTTTTTAAAAAGATTTCTTCTCGCTCTGACAAAAAGTGAAGGAAAATCTCCCCAATGGGACACAGACAAAAAAGAAGGCTTAAAGGCTGAGGTTTTATTTATTACCTACTCCATTTTCACACAATACAGTTTAATGTAAATAATGTTGCCACAGTGAGCTGAGATTGGATTTATTGAACTTCCCAGGGGCTGGAAAATTTCCAGTAACCATGATGACTGAAAAAATACTCTGGCAGCCAGGCCATTCCCGGCTGAAAATTGGGACAACTTTCCACCTGGTTCCTTAATTCTTGTAATTGACGTTTGCTGAACGGGGTGCTGCAGAAAGGGCCACGACTATTATTATTTAGCTATTTTACTATTTAAATTATTTAGCTGTTATTGGGTGGGCCATCGGGTAGCATTTTGCATAGACCAGGCTTTGGGAATATCTCACTTGGGCAATATCACGATTTTGTATTTTAATATGTTGCTTGTAGAGCTGCAGCTAACGATTATTTTCAAAATCGATTAGTTAACCGATTATTAAGTTCGATTAATCGGTTAATCGGATATAAAATAAAATCAATTTTAAAAGATGGCTCCAGTGATGGACTACTAGTTTTATATTGAGGTTGTAGTCCATCACAGGAGCAAGCTTGGAGCGGTGGAAGTAAAAAATAAAAAAAAAGTGTGGTGTGCAATATAGTGAAATGAAAAGTGTAAAATTATACAGCAATGATGCAGAATGGCATCTGCCATAGAGGACTACAAATCCCACTATCCCAGCAATACATTATAGAGCACCATGTGTGGGAAAGTGCAGGCTTACCTGAGCAGTCTTCCAGCAACTTGTTTCTGAGATCAGGCCTGTCTATCGGTGGCTGTCATCCGCCCACACCTTCTTCTCCTTACTTCTTCTCCACGCGTCCCTGTGCCGATCGTGGATGTGGGCAGGCGGTGAGCGTGAGGCGGGGAGGAGGTGCGGCGTGTGGATGCAGCTGGGCGGGTCTGGCAGTGGCGAGCGTGAGGTGTGGCGCCGATTAATCGATGATTGAAAAAGTTGACAACTTTTTCAATAATCGATTATAATCGATTATGTCGATTAGTTGTTGCAGCCCTAATAAAAGCCTTCCACTGGATAAGTGTTATGATCTGGGGTTGCTTCAGTTGGTCAAGCCTAGGTTCCGCAAAGTTATGTCCCCCCAATGAGGCCAGCTACCTACCTGAATACACTGAATGACCCTTATGGCACGGGCATATTCCAAGAAGGATTCATTGTACTCAAATTGTAAAAGAGTGGTTCAGGGATCATGAGACATCATTTTCACACATGGATTGGCCTCCAAACCAGAACTTTTTGAGACCCCATTGAGAATCTTTGAGATGTGCTGGAGAAGACTTTATGCAGGGATTATACTCTCCCATCATCACTACAAGATCTTGGTGAAAAATTAGTGCAACTCTGTACGGAAATAAATGTTCTGACATTGCACAAGCTTATTGAAATGATGCCACGGCGAATGTGTGCTGTAATCAAAGATAAAGGTGGGCCAATAAAATGTTAGCGTGTGCCTTTTTTTTTGGCCAGTGGATTATCTATTGTGAGCTGGCGATTGATAGCCGGTACATAAGCCCCCTTGGAATAAGCAGTCTCTTGGGCACAGATACCAAATCCAAGGGAGTAGTGGCAACCCGTGCAGTGTTTATTGGTGATATTTACAAGAGTATTCACAGTTGCTGTACAGTGGTTCACAAGAAACTAACAAAAAAAACCTAGCCGTACCCCGGCACTAACTTCATACACAAAAAATATAGGTCTAACCAGCAGGCTGAGCAGGCCTACTGCTTGTCAGCCTCCACATACACCCTTTGCTAGTTTTCACCAACCTTGCAGCTCTTTCAGACAGGACTTGTCTGATCCCCAGGCAGAGAGCTCTGACTACAGGTTCCAGGTGAGATTAAATTGCCAGTGGATAGAGGAGTAAACCCTGCACTGGAGCCCGGATCAGCAATCCCTTAACCCTTTTGCTGCCAAGCCCTCCGGAACATTTCTCAAATAAGCTGGCCAAGCCATTTTTGCATTTTTTGCAATTTTTTATAAATAGACCCCTGACATTTCCCTTTTGAAATAGAAAAAGAAATTGAGGACATAAGTCCTCAATTTCTTTTTCTGCAGCCCCAGCACTCAATGAATGGGAAGCACTCAATACAGAGCTTCTCATTCATTCACAAACTAATGATAGTAAAAATATCTTACTATCATTAGTTTATGAATGGGGAGGAGCCTCTGTAGTGAGTGCTAGTCCCCATTCATAAATTCTTGAATGAACAGCCTGTTCATTCATAACTGGGGACACATACTATGGACTATGTGTCCCCAGTTATTTACAAACACCGGAGTGATCAGACGATCACTCCGGTGTTTGCTGTAAACAGAGGGATCGTTAAATATCAATGATATCGGTGATTTTATTACGGATGGATATCCATGGAGTCTTTCATCCCTCCCTGGGGTGGCTCCAGGGAGGGATGAGAGACTCCAGATGCCGGCAGCAGCGGTGCCGGGGGGGGGGGGGGGGGGGGGAGGCGCCCGATATTTTTGATTACAGCAGTCATCAGCGGCTTGTGAGCCGCTGATGACAGCTATTATTTTGAAGCGGACAGTCTGCTGTAGAATTATACTATAAGCTCATGGTTACTAAAGCGACCATGAGCTTATAGTAGAACTGTAAATGCCAGGTTCGTACGGCATGCTGAGCTGGCCAGCCAGAAGCACTTTTGTAGCTCCGTATGCCATACGTCCTTGGCAGCGAAAGGGTTAATGTATAGGAGAGGAATTTGGGAGACCTATAAACTCCGAACATGACTTTCCCAGACTCCCTCTGGGACGCTCTACTACACTATCCAAAACGTTTTTTTAAATGGCTTTAGGTACATTTTGATATTAGAAGGATTCTACCTAGAAATATGTAAAACATATCCAACAGCAACTCGTATTTCTTGGATTTTTCCAGAAAGTACTTATCTGTAGTTGGGTCATTAACTATTTGATGTTGGCAGTTTCTGTGGAAAGGTCTGTGGTATTTCCTTGAGAAATGAAGTGGGCAGGGCTGACATTGTGGGCTTTGAAAATTAGAGCCCAAGCACACTGTGGTGCCATGTATCAGCAGCAACCGCTGTCAGAATACCTGTACAGAGCTGGCAGATCATTGGCTGCCCACTCCGTTTGTTTGAAGATTTTCTGACCGGCTCCTTCGATCAACTGATCAAGGGATGCTGACCGAAAGGGTGCTGACAGCAGCGCCTACCGTGCCAATTTTGGCAGGTTCCTCAAGAACCATACAAGATTCACAGTGTATGGCCAGCTTTAGCTTTCGTTTTTTCTAACTTTTTCTCGTTATTTACATATGGCAATCCTATTAATCACACACTTTCTGCCCCTTGGTGTCTACACTTTTTTTTTCCTCCAATATATCACAGTTGCCATTTAGGCTGGACTTTAAATGTCAGTCTTTGTTCATCTCTATTACATGGAGGATTTATGAGACTAGTAGTTTTCACTATCAAGATAAGGAAGTTTGTGCTTTCTTTTCAGCTCCCAGGAAGTGACAAGGGCACGGCATTTGTGGCAAGATCCTCCAGGTATTTTCTGTACTCGCTGAAAATGTTTTGGCCTGAAAAATAAAAACTAATGCACCATGTTTAGGTCTGGTAATCTGCAATATTTCAAATTGTTTGGGTTTAGAAACACTTTAAATAACAAAATAGAAGGCACAGTAGCCAAACAACAACATTGTCTTTAGCATTGCAAACTGTAACTGACTGGCTAGTGGATACACCACAGTCTGCATCGGCTTTGATTGCTTATTCTTAGCTATGTGATGGGAGCTAATTTTAACCTTGTAACAGGCAGTTCTGTAGAAACCACCCACCCCCCACAGCAAAAGAGAAAACCATCAATAGTAACTTATAATGTGTGTTTACTGGCAGTGAATATCTTACCTGGAGTTCTTCTTTAAGGATCAGTCATTACCAGCTCTTTTCCCTGCATGGCAAGCAGCTAAGTGATGCTTGTACACAGCTGCAAACTGTAGGTAGCTGCTCTCATTCTTTCAGTCCACCCACAGTACAAATGCATGAGCTTCCCGCTCATTTAAATAGAGGTGGCTGGGATCTTGGCCCCCTGTTTCTGTAATATCCTAATTAGTTACTTTGCGGCTTGAAACGATGGCAGGGGCCCAAATGAAAGCTGAAACTGAAACACTTGGCACGATGTTCTACTTTGTGCTCCCACATACACTAGCATTGTTCAGGAAAAACTGTTTAATGTGCAACTGATGAAAAATGTCACTGACCAAGAGCGTTCTTTACAGCGTTTGGCTGTTCTATACAACTTTTCACTTCAGAGGATCTAATGTAGATTGCTGCTAATAATAATCTAGACAAGCTACTCATAGCGACTAGTTTATTAAAAAAAAATAAAACTTGTGAAAAGGGTTAAAAGTGGGTTGTTGCCTTAGCACCTTTGTCAGATTACTTGGTAGGGCACACAGGAAAACAACGCTCTTGTCCGTAAAGGGAATCTATGGTCAAAACTACAAATAAATATGTACGAGGGTCAATCAAAACGTAATGCCTATATGTCTGTAATTTGAGATCTATTAGAGTGACTGTGAAAAGGTGAAAAAACAAAGTTCAATGTTACGGTGCTCACCAAAAAGGGGGGG
>NW_017306698.1:689542-724652 GCF_000935625.1 Nanorana parkeri | reverse complement strand
GGCTGAGAGGTAAGGTGTGCAGCTTCTAGGGCCAAAGCGATACGACCGAAAAGAGGATATATATTCCTATTATTACAGTGCTGATGTTCTAACAGCATAGTATATGCTGGGACTTTACAACTCCTTTAATTTGGCTGAAGATAGATTAGAACTAACAAGAAACTCACCCAGAATTTGGCAGGCAAGAGTCTATGTTTTAAAAAACCTTCAAAGAAACATCCAGCCTTGGCTAATCCAATATTTTCATAACCTAAAAAAGGAACAGTATAATGAGAGCCTTAATGAAAGATGTTCCATATTAACTGTACAGTGATCAACTGTACTGCCACACTTCCCTGGAGTTTGAGCCCTTTGTGAGCCATAACAATTTTATTTAGGCTTTACATATTGTAAATTATAGAACCTTTAGATAGGCTGTGCACTTTGTAAATCATGAAATCTTTAGAAAGACCTTGCACATGGTGAACCATAGAATCATTAGGAAAGCTTTTCTCACTTAAACCTATAGAATGTTTAGGAAAGCTTTACCAGTTGTAAACCACAGAGCCTGTAGAAAGACCCTGCATTTGTAAACCATGTGACTTCTAGGAAGGTCCTGCTCATTATAAACCATGGAGCTTCCAGGAAAGCCCTGCTCATTGTAAATGTTGGAACCTCTAAGAAAGTCCTACATTTTATAATTGCTCTTTGCAAAGGATAGAAGCAGTGGTAAGTACTGTCCTGTCCGCCAGCCTTTTCCAAGAGACTATCTTTTAGCCCATCAACCACGGGTCCAATTACATACTACAAGCACAAACTTCATTTGGTGCAGAAAAGTTTAAGTTACCATAATACATTTATGTACCCCCGTTTCTGAGAAAAGAAGAATGTAGTTCTTTTTTTTCTTTTCTTTTCAAAGAATAAATGAGTCATCAAGGTCTGCTGTGTGAGCTTCTGTGTATTCTACAATTGCTTGGGATATTTTGTCCTAGATTCACCTTTTTTTTTTTTTTTTTTTTTTTAAGGTCACTTTAAAGAAAATAATTCCTAGTAGATATCCTGCAGTGGCAGTTGTAGTGGGTTCTTTCAGGGAACATCATTTCAAACTCAAGTTAATCTCTATAAAAGTGTTCTTAGCCTTCATAATAGACTAGTTCCCACACCTAGGCTGAACCTGAATTTGGCATTCTATTCTAAGTTTAATAATTTGCCTTGTGTGACACCCATTGAAAGAAATCAAATTATTGAGTATCTAAGCTGCACCAAGGCAACAAGTAATTCATGTATAATACCTGTGGATATTTATTACCTTTTTACTGAGCTCCATGACAATGACTTCACCCACGTTACTCTCCAGAAGGGTGGAACCTACTTACTGGACTGAGACTCAGGCTCAGAGATGACACAAATATGTAAATCCTGGTGCCTGTGCAGTTCTTAGCTGTGTTCAGGCTGATGACATCATCTCAGCCTAGGCAAAGTCACAGGATTCGTGCCAAGGATGGCTTCAGTTTCAAAGCAAAGAGCAATGTGCTATGTACAATAACCCCTACCAGTCAATTGGCAATCATCCTAAATTTTTCTGTCTGCTGTAAATTGAATGATAATATTGGATTGGTTCCCATCGGTCAACCACACTCTGCACATCATGGCCGTTTATACATTCTTGTTCAGGAATGTTGGATGGATTGTTACTATTTCTAACTCTCTTCTCTATACCTGCAGGAAGAATAATGTAAATTAATTGACTGTAAGGAAAATGGGCACCAGGGAGCAATTGAACGCCTGCTAGAGGCCTTCTTAACAAGCTAGGAATGGCTGGTAAAGATGAAAAACTTGGAGGCTGTTGTACTAACTGATATAATAAGGGTCTGTAACTGCTTTTCTGTCTATATATAAAATATTCTTTGATCCTGTAGAGGAGTTCAGACAAGGGTTTTCTAACGTCTACAAGGGCTTTGTTCTGTATTGCACCAAGGATCTTGGCGACTTCAGGCAAGAGGTAGACAGTTCTACTTGCTGGGGGTTCCAAGTAGAGTGAAGAGCCACAAGTTGCCTAGACCTGTGTTAGCTGAAATGTGGGTGGGGTAGGTTTTCAGATAAGGACCTGGTAGCATGGAAATATCAGTTTCAAGCAAGGACTTGTGTATATGGCTTTTTTTTATGTAGATGGACAAAAAAAACAACAGGTTAACGTAAATAATGTAAATCATGATTGTGTTTAATGCAAATGCAAGGTCCCACTGTTTAGTACCCCAGTCCCCCCTTTCCTACGTGGCAAGTCAAACCTATAAAATAATAGGAAAAAGTAAAAAAAAGTTAAAGTGACACGAAACTCAGGAGTTAAATCTTAAAAATACATTCAAGTACCTTTTAACTATTAACAATCATGTATCTTATTTGTGTATCACTCGGCTGTAGATCCTCAAATCATCTCTGAATTGGTGCTGACACAAATAAGATTGACGTTATTGTTAATAGTTAAGGTACTTGAATATATTTTTAAGATTTATCTCCTGAGTTTAGTGTCACTTTAAGCTGGCTATTTATTGCTCAAAGTTTGTCCAAGTTGAGCTGACTTTGCTGGAATTCTAGGTCTGTGTGGCCCCATCAGCACCCCTCTGTTCGACAAATGTCTTTTTTATTTTTGTTTTTTCAATTCATTTTTCTCGAAGGTGCCAGTCTGAAAATTCTCCGCTGAACAATGACTGAAGCCAGCCTGTTGCAGTCACTATTTAGGTATTCTAACAGCACACACCCATTGCTGTCAGAATACAATAGCCGGCAGGGAGGATTCTCCTATGGGGGCAATCAAGTGTTTTTCTCATTCAGCATGGCTCCTTAGACAAAAGTCGATTGAGTAATTGACTTTTGTCGAGCCGGCAGGGCCACCCAATGTAAGAATTTCAGCTGATTCCTCAAACACTCTCATATACGCAGAAAAGATAAATATTAAAAATAGATTTTATTATTAATACATATTTCAGATAAAAGATCTGTAATAAACTTTATGTAGTAATAATTATAATAAAAATCACATTTTAATATTTATTTTCTTCATATATGTCTAGGTATTTAATAGAAAATTACGAGATGAGTGAAATACATTCATCACAATAGTTAGAGGCAAAGTGTGACATTTAAGCTGTCACATGTCGGCTCTATAAATCAAGAACTGAGTGATCACATACTGCTGATCGCTCAGTTTATGATCTTCTCCCTGCAGAGAGTAGTCACTGTCAGTCCTCGCTCCCCGCAGGGATCTCCCCTCCCCTCTCTGTTCCTCCAGCCTGACTGGAGTGACAGACAAGGGAGGGGGCGAGCACAGCTGGCTCTGCCTCTGGCCTCTCTGCCAACTGTCAATCAGGTAGCAGGGTGGATTCCAACAATATTGTCCCGCTCCATTCCTGTGCAATAGCCCGATAAATGCTGAGTTTTGGGTCACAGGAAGACATTTGTAAATGTTCTTTTATGACCCCAAAGAGAACTATGGCCAAAAAAGGTTTGACCATAGTTTCTCTTTTAATGTCACAATAAAAGTCCCCAATGAATTTAAGGCAACATGAGTATGAGATCACAAGGGACAGCATAGTCTCCATGAGCTGTCTATCCAATAACCTGGAGAAGGGAGAGAGAGGGAGCAGTATATTGCCTTGCTGTGCCTGTGTGTTTGTGGAGACACACACAGCTCAATAGCACAAACAAGAGTGGCCGCATAGGAAACCACAAGGGAAAGGAGCCAGCCCAATACATATCAGGGCAGTGCCCATGAGACCAGTTGATTCTGCAGGAAACTTATGGTACTTTTAAACATCCAGGAGCTTCATCCATTATAAATAGTTTAAAATCCGTTTGGCTTTAATATCACTTTAAATGACCGCTCTAAGTCTCCAGGGGCAATTAACGTTACATCAAAGATGGTGGCACCTAGCAGCAGTCTCAGGGCTTTTGAATGTGTTCTCATTGATGAATTTTACAGGTAAATAACATGCATAAAATGTTCACTGCACACATAATCTTCTGGAATATTTTTGTTGAAGTGATGGCCTGGTGACTGGGTTTCTTCAAGGCTTACATAGCTGACCTTAACTTTAAAGGGTCCTCCTAGGCCCTCTTGCTTTACATACTCATTGATCTGGAGCAAGTATCAGATAAGGACTTCTGATTTTATTCTGACTTTCTCGGTCTGCATGCCAGTGATTCAGAAAGTCCTAAAGCCAGAGCCCTAGTGTGACAGCCAAGAAATAAGCATTTTGAGAAGGTCAGGTCAGCAGTCTCAGTGGCCATATGTATGTCATGACAGGCTTACTTTAGTAAGGAATAACCTCAGATAATTTGTATTGGCTAAATCGTGACGCCCGGAACGAAGCAAACAGAAAGAACAAGCAGATGATAGAATCTCGGGCTCCGTCTCATAAAGCGCTCTGTACAGATGCTGCCTGTCAGTTCTCAGTTGACAGCTTGATACCAGAGAAAGCTTGTGCATACTAATTGGCCTATTCCTGGCTTTGATATTGGCTCAGAACATGAGAACAAATGCCTATCATAAAAGACACTATCAAGACCCTGACACTGTGTGTAAATGGTAATGTGACAGACGTAATCGCGACGTCCGGGAGATAGAGACCCATTCATATTAATGGCCCTGGACTCTCTAGGATCTCTCTTGAGGACAGCATCGAGAACAAATGATCTTGAGCATAAGATCTTTTATTTATAAGGTGCCAATGTATTCCATCCTTGGGGACAGTATAAAACATGCAGAATGTATGGAAGCATGGTAATGTGCACTGATACAATAGACAAAAGAATTGCATTTAGGATGATCCTTACTGGGTTTAGGTATTGTCTTCTAGTCTCTCCTGACCAGTAATAAACAGACACTGGAAGGTACAGTTATTATCGTGGATCTGAAGTATTAAAAGCAATCAATGTTTCAACAACCGCAACTCTCGGGGACTATTTTAGGTACCATATTCTCTACAGAGTTCGATTATATAGAGGCTGAATAGAGGCAGATACACTCACAATCAATATACTGGATTGTACGGTCTTGTTAACCCCTTGTGTCCCCCACACCACTGTCATCATATTTGTAATGTTATTATTATTATAATACAGGATTTATACACTGAGTGGCCAGATTATTATGACCACCTCATCAGTACTTCGTTGGGCCGCCTCGTGACTCCACGAGATGACTTTGTTGGGCCGCCTCGTGACTCCACGAGATGTTGAAAGGTGATGCGAGGAATCTGACACTGCACTGTTGCCCTTCTGTTGTCTTGTACCAGTCTTGCCACTCTCCGTTCTGCCCTAACATTGACTAGTCGCTGACGGCCACAATTCGCACGTTCAGACCCAGATTTTCGGCTGACAGTCCACTAGTCTTTAAACACTTTAACAACAGCTGCTCTTGAACATTTAACGAATTCTGCTGTTTTGCTGATTCTCGCTCCATGGCTTGAGCGCCAACAATCATCCCACGTTCAAAGGCTGTTAAATCGCGTTGTTTACCCATATCTTCAAAAAATCACTTCTACTGTCGTGGTAAACAACCTGTTTCCCTATTTATAATGGTCTGGCCCTCTAGCAACTTCAGCGCAAAATTATAGCTAATTTGCCTACAAACGTCAGGTGGTCATAATAAACTGGCCACTCCAGTGTATAGTGCCAACCGTTTTCACAGCGCTTCACAATCTAAGAAAGATATTACAGTTACAATACTGGTCAAGACAAGATGGTAAGGAGGGCCCTGCCCGTGAGAGTTTACATTCAAATTGTGAGAGAAGAGCTTTTAAATGCTGTTATTTCTACAAATAAAGTGTGTGTGTATATGTACAGTATGTGTGTGTGTGTGTGTGTGTGTGTGTGTGTGTGTGTATACATATATAATTTTGTTTTTTTTAGTGTTAATTTGGTGGCCCTCTATAACAGCATTTTAAAAATAGATGCAAAATGTCCTGTATGACTATATGAGAAAAGAACTTTAAAATTATAGCTGTTCTATGGCCAAAACAACAGTGACCCATCTTACACGTACCAGTTGCTTGCCTGCTGCCTCTGGAGGGATAAACTGATGAACTGATGTCACTTACTGGAAAGCTCCCTATAATACTCTGGGTTGTGGCATAGCATGACTCACTCAAATATTTCATTTAGATCATTGTTGGATTAAGATGTAGCGATACTCGTACTGTATTGGCTTACTTTACAGTTTTTCATTTATCTCCGAGGAGTGAGCATTGCATCCAGCTGTCCACAGCTGCTAGGTGACTGGTATAAAATTACACTGCTCGCAGTTCACTAATTGCCAGTGGGCAATCCAGTTGTTTCGCTAGATACTGATCAGAAACATTTGGAAATAATTACTGTAACTGTGTATTAAATCATTTTGTCTTAATGGGAAGTAGGGAAACTGGAAACCTCAAGAGTCTGTGGAAATGCTAATCACGTAAACAGCGTAATTGGATTTTCAAAGCTCTGCATTAATAGTCATTGTAATCGTATGCTGGTATATATACTGCCTGGCCAAAAAAAAGTCACACTCTAATATTTCGTTGGACCGCTTTTAGCTTTAGAAGACGCATTCACTGTAACATTGTTTCTAATAAGCTTATGGCTTATGCAATATCACAACATTTATTTCCATCCAAAGTAGATCTTTTAGTGATGATGTGAGAGTTGAACCACTGTGTAAAGTATTCTCCAGTACGTCCCAAAGATTCTCAATTGGGTTAAGGTCTGGACCCTGTGGTGGCCAGTCCATGTGTGACAATGATGTCTCATGCTCCCTGAACCACTATTTCACAATCTGAGCACGATGAATCCTGGCATTGTCATCTTGGAGTATGCCCGTGCCATCATTTTGATTTGGATTTCTCTTCTGTACATGTACTGTCTATTTCGTTTAGGGATGCCCCGATACCGTTTTTTTGGTATTGAGTACGAGTACCAATATTTATATTTTGGTACTTGTCGATACCCAGTACTGATACCGGTACTTCCGCTAGCATGGAGCAGTCTTCCCAGGCTATCAGGAAGCTGTGATGCGTGTCATTACCTGCCACCCGGCTTCCTGATTGGCTGGGAAGCCGGCTTCTCAGCCAATCAGCATGGAGCCGGCTTCCCGAGCCAATCGGGAAACCAGGAATCCTGTAATTTACTCACCACATGGCTTCCTGATTGGCCGGGGAGCTGGCTTCCCAGCCAATCAGCATGGAGCCGGCTTTCCGAGCCAATCAGGAATTGGGTCATTTACCCGGCTTCCTGATTGGCTAGAAAGCTGTCTTCCTGCTGATTGGCTGGGGTCATTACCTACCGCCCAGCTTTCTGATTGGCCAGGAAGCCTGCCACACGTTCTCTCACGGCACTTCCGGTCAGAGGAAATCTCCCTCTAACCAGAAGTTTCGGTATCGGAGCTTTTGGGCAAGTATGAGTACTCGCCTAAATACTTGGTTTCGGTACCGATACAAGTATTGGTGCATCCCTAGTTTTGTTCATTGATAACAATAAACTATTAACACGTTTTTTAAATGTTTTTATTTCTGAAAGTATTCTTACTTTACAGCATTTTTCACACCTGCCTAAAACATTTGGACGGTACTGTATATAATACCATTTATAGCTCAAACCACATCTAAAGCAATGCTTGGCATGCTGTATTTTATTGATCACCAGGCGTATAAAGGCTTTAAGTTTTATCACCGTTTTATCTCTTGATGATTTTATTCTAGACGTGGAGCAGCTGAGAGGCTGCTAAGAAGAAGCATACATAACACCTTGTCCTTTTTCTTTTGTTAGAGGGTTAAAGACTTCATTAAATGTACTAAGTGAATGTTCTTTAAACCCTGTATTAAATGTTTTTAAAGCAAAGGTTTTATACACAGTAAAAAAAAAAAGAAAATTAAACACATTTTCGAAGTTTAATACTTAAATAAAAAATTCTTACTGATTTATTTTTTATAGATTTCCTTTAATAGACAGGGATGTCATTATTGTTGGTATCCTATAATGTTATAGTACCATAAGATGTGCATAATAATATTTCTTAAAGGGACTGTTATAGCATTTGTAATTGTTTAAAAAACACAAGAAATAAACTTGCTATAAATAGTCTGCAAGTTGTTTTTAAAAGCTTATTTTCTATGTGTAGTTTGTAAATGACGTTAATTACATATTCAGCTCTGCTTCCTGTTTTACCTTGCTCTGTAATGCCTTTGCTTTACTGCTCCTCCTCACATTGCAAGCCTGTGAGTCAGCCAAGATGCTTGAAAACTATGCATTCGCAATGTGGTTGATATTGTATTATAACAGATAGCGATCAGGGAGGCCGAGAGAGAGAGAAAGAGAGAGAGCTCCCTCTAGTGGCTATTTTTAAATCTCTAGTTTTAAAATCATCACAAAAATATGGAACAGGTATGTAAAAGTGTGAAAGTCGCAAACTTCACTTTAAAGTTATTATAATGCTACTGTATTAAAAATGTCCAACAGTGAGATAATGGTTGTTGTATCTATGGAGAAAATGAGAGCACTGTATCATTTTCACCATAGTGTTCACTTTAATCCAGCACTTTCCAGCACTATATACTTGCCTTTCTTTCACTTCACGGTCACCTGCCGCAAGAGCAGGAAAGTCCTTTGCAAGCTTTAAGCCCACTAAACTCCCCCTTTTAATATTTTTAACTACAGGGGGTAGGGGAGTGCAGATAATTATCAGTGAATGGGCTCACTGGTCAATAAGAAAGTGTAACAGGGGTCGCGTTGGCATGAATAAGAAAACTGTTTTTTATTACTATCTGTGCCCCCATTAGGGGGATTTACAATGATTTCCTGTCCATGTGAGACTCTGTCATCTGCATAGGAAATGAGGGTAAATCAACTGAGATGGAGACACGGTCGGCAATAAAAACCAAACAAAGGCTATAACCCTTCCCCACTGTGTCCAAAGAAAAAAAGGTTTGGCAGAAGTTGTGCTTTAATAGATAATACTGTGTGCAGTATTGTAATGATAGCCTCTAGAATGTTTGGTCAGAAACAAAATTGGGCCATATACTGCCTGAGCAGCACTGCAACAGAATAATTAATTTAAAGCCGTCTGGCACATGTGCCTAAACAATATACTGTACGAATCCTAATTATCTCCCAAATGATATAGCAGCCTCTATAAATCATTATGCAGCCAGACAGATGGGGCCTTTGAAGAATGTCTTCTTTGTGCATCCATCTTTCTTTTTTTTTTTTTTTTCCTTTTACTCTTTTTCTGTCCTTGTTTCAAGGGTTCCTATGCTACCACGGACATGCAGTTATGGGATTTGTTATTGGAAATGTCTGGTTGTCGATGGGGATTTGCTCTTACCTCCACAGTGGAAAATTCTGCTCTAAAACTGGCTATTCTGCCATTTTGATTGCACACATGTACAGATATCTTAGCATGGCAAACCGGGTTAATAGATTGATAGTGTCCCTGAGAATGGGGCTTGGGTAAGTCTCATCTGCCTGTCTTTTTGGAGTCCCAGCTTCCGCTGCTGTTTCTTATGTGACTGTCTTCCAATTGGGAAGAGGGAAAAGTTAGACAGATCTGAGCTTTTGTAGCAGTGTGACCCAATGCGCTTTTTTAAAAAGCTAAATGTGCTCATTATGCCTTCTAAGGGTAACTTTGAATGGACTTATCCTATCCTGAAATCTGGTCATTGGCAGCTTCAGGTTGCTTATGGCCACCCATAAAGGACAGCTTCACTTTTAGTGAAGTTGGTCATTAAAAAATTCCCCCCACCTGAATGCAGCCTACCTGGGATAATACCTTCATGCCTGAACCAGAAATCTTTCCTCCAAAAAGATTTGAGCTGTCGTCTCCTCATTCGGTGCATGTGCACAGTGGCTCTGATCATTCCTTTGGGTAAACCATAGTCATTGGGGCCAAGGCACGCATGCACAGTATGGAGACGTGCCGGCCAGAGCCTTGTCAGAGGAAAGATTACTAAAAAGGGAAGGAAGGTAACTAATATGCCACGGGAAGATGCACTCGGGGCTGGAGGGGTTTACTAAAGTACATATCACTGAAGGTGACGTTCTGTAATTAACAGGTAAATCCAGGCAAGTAACTCTGCTACGTATTAATAAATCATTACATTTATTTATTTTTCACAAAACTAGTGTAAGTATGATTTGACTTTGACAGTTTCTTGTAATCTCCTGTACAACACCACTCAGCCAGGAAGAGAGAGGGGCAAGGTTGGGTACCAGGCAGGTGTGCTGCATGTAAATTTGTGGATCCTGCTTGGCAAATTAGACAGAGAAGCCCTATATGACCTGTAGGTATCCAGTAGTGATTGAACATTCAGGTATGGTCTAACCACTACAAAAATTGTCACATGAGAATTTGCCATGGACATGCAGGCTTGGCTCACTCCAGTGAGCATGCTTATCATTCAAGATGGGGAAGAGAAAGAAAAACATCCCAGATGCTGGCTTTTCTCTAGGAAAGTAAAGATTTAGTTAGGTAAATCCAAAATTGTCCATTTCCTCCCAGGGGTTCCTAGAGTAGTTGGAGAGTGCGCATAGACATAGTCTTTCTTGTGTGTGTTTTTCATGGGAAAATATCCATAATGGTTTCACAAGCAGCAGTGAAACTGACAGAGGTTCTGCCCCTTCCCAGTCTATCCAAGTGTAAAATACACTGTATGACCAAATGTTTTTGGGCACCTGACCATCACCACACCTATATAAGCCTGTTGAACATCCCGAAAATGAAGGATAGCAACTTCCATGATCCTGTGAGGGCTTTCCACAAGTTCAGGGCACTATGCAGGTCACTCAAGTACCTCCACACCAAACCCATGAAACCATGTATTTATGGAGCCGGCTTTGTGCACAGAAGCAAAGTCATGCTGGAACAGAAATGGACCTTCTTTAAACTGCTGCCTCAAGATTGGATGTGCACAATAATTTAAAATGTCTTTGTATTCTGTATTATTAACAATGCTCTTCACTGGAAACACCTAAACTCAATACTTCGTCTTGACTACTGCAACTCCCTCCTCATTGGCCTACCTCTACACAGGCTATCCCCCCTTCAGTCTATCATGAATGCAGCTGCTAGACTCATCCACCTAACCAACCGCACAGTGTCTGCAACCCCCCTCTGTCAATCCCTGCACTGGCTTCCTCTAGCCCAAAGTATAAAATTCAAAATATTAACAACTGCGTACAAAGCCATCCACAACTCTGGCCCCGGCTATATCTCCAACCTGGTCTCTAAGTATTACCCTAACTGTCCCCTCCGCTCTTCACAAGACCTCCTGCTTTCCAGGTCCGTCATCAACTCCTCCCATGCTCACCTCCAGGACTTCACTAGAGTATCTCCCATCCTATGGAACTCTCTACCCCGACCTGTCCGTCTATCTCCCACACTGACTGCCTTTAGGCGATCCCTTAAGACTAACTAAGACCCTAACCACTGAACAATCACTTTCTCAAACAATCATTGTCTTAAATTATATTGTGACTGTAATGTCTTCCTTATATAGTAAAGTGCTGTGCAAACTATTGGCGCTATATAAATCCTGTATAATAATAATAGTACTTTGGTTTTGGAATGGGATGTTCAACAAGCTGATATTGGTGTTATGGTCAGTTGTCCACAAACTGTAGTGTAGTTTGGGCTTAAGATAGGCTTTAAACATTTGCTGGCAGGGTGGGCAACACCTTGAAAACTGTCCTGCAAATGAGGAGATTGCCAATAAGAGATGACATTTACAGCTGTAGTCAGGTAATAATGGCTGACCTAAAATGTTGTTGACATGTATATTTTTTGCCCTCTTCTCTGCTGCAAAATATCCACTTAAAGGAGAACTATGACATGAGTGAGTTCCACTCACCTCATAGTTCTAAGCCGACCTGTGACAATGAGACTGTCACAGGTCGGCTCAGTAGATCGGGAGGTGAGGGAAAACATACCGGGTTCCCTCACCTCTCGATCCTGTCACGGCTCTCTGCCGTGACAGGGGGAGGGCTGGATTCCCCTCTCCCCGCTCCGATCTGCCAGCGCTGACTGGTGGAACGGGAGGGGGCGGGTACAGCTGGCTCTGCCTCTAGGTAGGCAGAGCCAGCTGTCACTCACGCAGCTGGGCGGATCCCGTCATCTAGGTCGGGATCCGCTCCAGGTGCGGCGTCTCAGTATACCGCAAGCTTTAGCTCGCGGTATACTGAGCTCCCGTTACCCTAAGCAGAACTATGGGGGGAAAACACTGACCCCATAGTTCTCCTTTTAACTCTGAAAACGATATTCCCAAAGACTGCTGTGTGCACTTGTCGAGATTTCCCTACCGCATAAACAAACATGATAAAACCGTAAATATATTCACTGCTGCTTTACCCAGTAAAAGGCAAAATAGCACATTAACAAATGAATGTGTTAAAAGGAAGAGAGAGGATCTTGGATGTTAAAAGTGTCAATTAGATAAAACAAAGAGGTTGTTCCTCATTATTCAGGAGAGCTTAATAAGGTGGTCAGATGTAGTCAATGTTTGTGATTTATGCTTTGAATTGTAATATGTTAATTAAAGAAGAGACACAAAAAAGGTGCCATGTTTTCTGGGTTTCACAGCTTTATACGACAGTAAAGAATGTTCCTGGTTAAGTACATTGCCTGACATTCTGTAAGTAAACATAAGCTCATAACATTATTGGAGCATCAGAACTGTGGGGAATCCGTACAAGGTGCAATTGGGAAGACCTGATATAAAGTATTCCAGCACAGAAATCATCTATAGACACAATACTGCAATGGGTCAGTCTGAAATAACAATGAGGGCATAAATGTGTAGGGCATGTCTAAATGTACGTTTTGTCACAAACTACAAGTCGTTAGTGATTAAGGACCCATCCACACTGAATCTGTTGTGTTGCGATCTGGTGTATTGCAATATGTTTTTCAATGGAAAGGAACGGCACCGAAAACTGAATGGGTGTTAATGGGGCTAATTCACACTGATGCGTTCCGTTACATTGTGCTGAGAAAAGTACACCATGCACTTGGGGCGTTCCAAGGCCGAATGTCACCCAGAGTGGGTACCGAGTGACACCCTGTTGTGACGTCACCACGCACTGCACGATGACATCATCACGCATGCGCAGCCATCTTGGTCATACCTGCCGGCAGCCATCTGGGTGATGGACCAGCAACCGGCAGGATAAGGTATGCCGCCGGGTCCCCTCCTCTCTCCTGTAACTGTCGGGCTCTTGGTCCATGACCCAGTGCCCGACTTTTCAGAGGGGGTGACGCCAAAATGGCTGTCAGTCATTTTGGTGTCACCCCTTCAATGGTGTCACCAGGGTGCGGGCCGCACCCCCCTAGTGACGCCACTGACATGCACTACTTTTTTTTAGTGTAACGTAACTGATCCGGTGTGAACTAGCCCCATTCAGTGCCCTTCCATTCGCATCCAATGAAAAATGGATCACATCTGATCAGAAGGAAGTCAGAAGGTACAATTGCAAGTCAACGTACCCTCCGTTGACTTGTGATTTCCTTACACTTTAGGGTGTATTCACACCAAAAGCAGATCTATGGGCAAAAAAAAAAAAGCCATAGGTCACAGAGCATGTACACACAATCACAATGGTGATCCTGCCAGAAATGCAGCTGCCCAGTCACTTTCTTAAATGGGGTGAAAACACTGAAAAGGTGGTCAGCGTTGTCACCTCTATGGCAGGACTACTGCAGTATGTGCTGATGTATTGTACATTGACATAGCATACAGGGGAGTGATCAGCACTCTCCTAGTACACACTTTTTTTATCTTTTGCTACATGTGCTCCAAGATGGAGACTCTCATAGTTTAGAGTTAGGACCGCACTACATAGAGGTGCCTTGGCGGTGCGGCTTTCACATTTTCTGCGGAAGACGTGTATCTAAACCTCTGTTTTTAACCTTAACGGTGAGGCAAGTTTTTTTGCATGCTGGCTGGTGAGTGTGCTGGGAAACTCTTTGCTTAAGAGGATCAGCAAGGCACAACATTGTGCAGCATCACTAAGCAGAAAACACAGCTTTCGGATGTAATAAACAAATAGGACTGCTCCCTTGTGCATATATCATTACACACTATACAAAGGATCAAGCGTTCTAAAAATATAACAAACATTTTCTAGATATACATTAAGCAACTCACTATTACATGAGTATCTAAAAGCAATAAATGGCTAAAGCTCTCCTTTAGAGATTATTATAAACAGTGATCATACTAATCTATGATTGAAACATGGTGGTTGGTCTGTGTGCAACTACCTGCAACTGTTACAGGCACCCTTAAGGTCCCCACACACCTTACGTTAATCGTACGATAATCGCGGGAAATCCCGCGATCGTACGATTATCGTAAGGTGTGTGGAAGCCGTGCGACCTCTACTACTGTAAGGTCGCACGACTTTAAACTTACGAACATGTTTGCAAACCCGCCGAGCATCGTACGATGTTCGGCGGGTGTGTAGCATGTTCGTAAGATAAAAGCCGGACGGGCCGGTGTGCGCAAGCGCACACTGCCCGTTTGGCATTGCGGTCATCGGAAGCCCGCCCCTCAGGGGGCGTGGCATTCGATCATTGCAAGTACGATCTGCCTATGCACCTTACAACCATCGCAAGACAAAAGTCTTGCGATGGTTGTAAGGTGTGTGCCCAGCCTTAGGCGGATCAGTCTAGTGTGTGTGGGGGGTAATTGAGCTTTTGGAATGGATTTTCCTTGCCAATCCTCCGCAACAGCGGCTTGATCTGGGTCGGGCATCTGTCATATCATGGCACTGGACTATAGGGAAAGATCCGAAATCATACTCTGTCCTAGCCTGAGGAATTAATAAAATAGCAAAATTCACCTTCACCCTTGGATTGGAAATGAATCTAAGGGTCAGTCCTTGACTTTCAGTTACGTAGATGCACACACTACTGTGATTGGACTTCAAGTGTTAATATCTGTGTGACGATTAGGGCTAAATGCTTCCTGCCAGAAATGTACATAATGGCTGTTATTATTAAATTATTAGTGCTTGCTTGTTTGCTTTGTGGGTGAAGAAACCTGATCGGAAATTTGTAAAAGACTATTGTGCTTTTAACTCCCAGACAATTCAAAATGTAGACTGGATTCTTTTTAAACTGCCTTTGATCACGATGTGCGCACAGATTATGTGGCGACAGCATTATCGCAGCAGCGAATAGGGTACAGTAAAAATCTGCAAATATAGTGATGATAAAAAATAAGCAAGCAGAGCCTGTATTCTTCTGTAGTTTAGCAGTAGAACTGGCGTTAGGAAAACGATGATAAATATATTTTGGTTGCTCTGTTAAAGTGACACTAAACACGGAAGTTATATCTTAAAAATACATTCAAGTACCTTAACTACTAACAAAAAATGTATCTTATTTGTGCATCACTCAACTATAGATCCTCAAATCATCTCTGAATTGGTGCTGACACTTTCCTTCTGGAGGGTGACTACTTTTGTTCCCCATGGTCTCTGTGCAGAGGCGTCCCGAGTGCCCGACTTTTCAGAGGGGGGTGACACCAAAATGACTGTCAGTGATTTTGGTGTCACCCCTCCAATGGTGTCACCCGGGTGCGGGCCGCACCCCCCTTGTGACGCCACTGTGCCTGTGTGTGTTGCAAAGTAGACACCACTTCAAGCTCACTCCCATGATGGACTAAAGTCTCATATTTAGTTTACTAATTTGCATTGAGATTCTAGTCCATCATGGGAGTTAACTTGGAGTGGTGACTACTTTACAACACACACAGGGACCATGGAGAACAAAAGTAGCCACCCTCCAGAAGGAAGGACAGCGTCAGCATGAATTCAGAGATGATTTGAGGATCTACAGCTGAGTGATGCACAAATAAGATAAATTTTAGTTAATAGCTCGGGTACTTGAATGCATTTTTAAGACTTAACTCCTGAGTTTAGAGTCACGTTAAGCATTAACAAACTCCTCTTAAATATTCATCTTCAGTCCACAGATTACCCTTTCCAGTACTTTTTTTTTTTTCTTCTTTCATGCCAGTCGATGTCCTTAGTCTGATGGCATCATCAATCGAGCTACTTTCTGTGTCCAGCCTGTGACTGGACAGTGAAAAGACAGTGCATTCACTTCCTATCAGCATGCTTCTTGTCAACACATCAACTCATTGGCTCCTTGTGCTTCTTCTTCCTGCTCACTTATACTGTATATGGTCATTTTGGCAGCAGCCAGGTTCTCTTATAATTAACTGTCAAAGTACTATAGATATTCTTTTAGGGAATCCTCTTTTTTGATAGCCAAATCATTACCTAATGGTTGACCACCACCTGAGGCAACTTTCCTTATTTTGTTCATATCATTGACTTGAGTTTGTATTTATTTTATTACATCTGTTTGTTTTGATGATGCCTCCCGAAAATTTTCTGTCAATCTGTGTCAGTGACATCAGCATTGTTGCTTGAAAGAGCTCCGACAGAAATGATCGGCCAAAAATATGCAATGACTAACATAATCCTCCGTATCCCACCACCTACTTTCCTATTAGTGACAGTCTTCTGGAGAACAGAGAGGAGGGAGGAAAGTTATAATCAGATTACATACAGGTTCTCTATAAAGGATCCTGCAGTCTTACACAGTGATTTTGACATGACTGTATTTGCAAATTAACAACTAAAAGGAAGGCTCGATTCCTAATCTGGGTGGAGGTGCTGGTGCGGAATGTTAATACTTATATTTATATGTAGCACAATGTAGTTCCAAATTGATCTTTACCTTATTTTGTCTTTCTCTGTTAGAGTGTGACGTAGGCCTTTTCTTTTTATTAGAGAATCTTCAAATAAGGAGATATTGTAGGTAAGGGCTGGACAACTCCCAGGAGCCAGGTAGCCAATGTTCCCTAAAAATTACGTCTGGTGCCTAATTTTTGAGGTTTTCTCTACTTGTTGTTGCTGGAGCTGGCTTCTAAAGAAATATGGATTTGACAGGCTGGCTCCTGAATTCCATATTACTTTGTCTACCCCTGCTATAGGGGATACTGTAGAGCAGTGGAATGAATGTGCTCCGTGAAAGGATTACCCTCTGCTCCTGTGCTGGGGACTATTGTAAATGTAGGATTTTCTGTCACTTTCTGTGTCTGTGGTCACCAGGACAAAAGACAAGGGTGAATCTATCACCCCTTGAATCTATCACGTGGGACACAGGCAGCATTAAAGCTTGAGGTGTTCTAGCCCTTCTACAAACTATAGCTAAAAAAAAATAGCTATATATAAACTTTAAGGTTAAACATAATTGAGAAAAAATGTGTATATGTTGTATGTGTTTGCAGGTACATAACATTATAATGGGGTTGAACTCCAACCTCTTTAAAGTGACACAAAACTCAGGAGTTACATTTCAAAAATGCATCCAAGTATCTTTTAACTGTTACCAAAAATGTATCTGATTTGTGTATCTCTCAGCTGTAGATCTACAAATCATCTCTGAATTGGTGCTGACACTGTCCTTCCTTCTGGAGGGTGGCTACGTTTGTACCCCTTGGTTCCTCTGTGTTGTAAAGTAGCCACCGCTCCAAGCTCGCTCCTGTGATGGTCTACAATCTCAGTACAAATAAATTTGAGATTGTAGTCCATCATGGGAGCAAGCTTGGAGTGGTGGCTACTTTTACGACACACACAGGGACCATGGGGAACAAAAGTAGCCAGCCCCTCAGAAGGAAGGAAAGTGTCGGCATGATTTCAGAGATAATTTGAGGATTTACAGCTGAGTGATTGTAATGCGCCCTTGTTATACTGAGGTAAAGTGGATCTCAGCTGCGGTAAAAATCCCTTAGTGGTTTTCAGGTGCGGCAATCAGGCTGGAATCCCAGGCGTCGCTCTCAATCAAAACGAAGAGTTTGGAATTCATACATCATTTGCCGCAAAACACAAAGTATAAGGAAAGGCCTAATGAGGTATATTATCTCATATCCCTAATAGGCATGTTAGGTTGAAATTATAATGAAATTAATTAATTCCAGTAGGTAGTCTTTAAGCATAAACAACAACTGAACTGAAGTAGACAAAGTTCCCAGTGGTAATAGATAGGTATTATCTCGTAATACAATGTACTGTAACCGTTCCAATTGATGGTATTCAATTGTAAGCCAGCAGAGCTTGGCAACAGTCCCCCTCCAATACCAGTACTTGCACTTTAGAGGCAGGGCCCCCTGTGTCTCCTCGGAATAGGATGTTAGCTGAAGAGATCCGTTCTGAAGAGGCTGCTGCAGGGATGGAGGACTTGAGGCGCCTGGCGTTGGTAGGGCATACAACCCAATGGTGGAACGCCCCAGCGTTCAGAAGAGCTTTAAATAGCCGGTGGACGCGGAAGTGGAGCCTTGCGGCGTGCTGTCACTTCCGCGTTCCACGGTGGAACGCATAAGACCTCCCCTACAGGGAGGGAAGCGCACTGCATTACGCGGCCGATGCGTTCCAAGCTGGGACGCAAGCGGCTCGCGGTTCCCGGAGACGTTACAGTGATACACAAATAAGATACATTTTTGTTAATAGTTAAGGTACTTGAATGGATTTTTAAGATTTGTCTTCTGAGTGGTGTCACTTTAAGTTGGTAAGGTAAATTCATCAAATCTGTTGACTGAGTAAATTGTCAGCAGTATATAAATGCCTGTAGTAGTAATATTAATGATAGGAAATCATTGTCTGGTAAATGTTTTTTCAGTTCCTCATTTGTGTTAATAAATTCTTCTCCCACTTTACGGACTATGTGCTAGTGAGACATGATCATGTAAGTCTCTCATTTAAATTTGCCGATCGTGGATGTGGGCGGGCGAGCGGGGAGGAGGTGCGGCTTGTGGAGCCTGGATGCGGCCGGGCGAGTCTGGCAGCGGCGAGCGTGAGGTGGGGAGGAGGTATGGCTCCAGCGTGTGTGGAGCCATGAACAGGGCCAATTTCATTCATCGATTAATCGGAAGCCGATTAATCGAATGAAAAAGTTGACAACTTTTTCAATAGTCGATTAGTTGTTGCAGCCCTAAAATACACGATCGTTCAATGCTGTAATCAGTTCCAAATAAGCAATCATAACCTTTTAGCCTTGTGTTCTTACTAAGCACTGAAGTCATTTTTTCACAGCCATCAATCCGATTTAACCTTTCAGGGCGATTGGTGGCTTAGGAAGTAACTCTAGTTCTTGATAAAGAACACATTAGAAAGCTGATGAGCGTGCATTGTTGGTTTTGGTGAAGAACTCATTTGACTTGTTTTTCGGCTCTTGTTTTGTTTAGGCAAAGCAGTCGGATTGCGGTTTACAGGTCATGGGTACAATCTAACAGTGTCTCAAGGGCATGAAGCCAAACTGAACTGCAGCCTGCTTGGTATGGAGGAGCCAGAGATCCAGTGGTTGAAGGATGGCGTTCCAGTGCAGAGTGCTGACCAGATGTACATTCCAGAGGATGAAGATCATTGGATCAGCTTTCTCAGGTACTGTATCTTGTCCAGGCTAGGCTACAGTTAACAGTGTTTGTAGTATTAATAGGCATGCAGAGACCTGAGCAACTTTACCATATATAGACACTCCTTTATTCACACCAAGATCAGTATGCAGCTGCCCCAAGTTGGCATGCCCAATATATTTTAATGTTCTTGGAGTAGAAAGTCATGTACTGTATCAGAAGCACAGCAATGCAATATATATATATTGGTCCCATTTGGATTTGTGAAAATACCCTTTAGTATTTTTATTTAATTTAAATATAATGCAGTCCTTCAAATTACCTTTGGAAAATAGTTTTAACTGAAATAACCCATGGTTTGCTGCAGAGGGTGGCCATTTTGATGTCTAGATTAATTGACTAATCATCAAATCTTCCCAAAATTAGACTGTCCAATCTTTATGATGTTGACTAATGTCATTGTAATGCTAATCACATGTCCTCAGAGCACTGGCAAATCTACTTATAAACGACCATAAAAAGAAAAAGCAATGTAGAGATGTGGAAGCAAATGTATCTACTAAAAATTCACTGTAGTATTTAGTGCTTCTTCTGACTTATGTTTATTGAAGTTTTATTAGTAAGTAATAAGCAGTTAAGGACCAAGCACATGCCTCATATGTCGGAGTCCATGCCTGCTGGGCATAAACCCATGCACACAGCTGTCAGCTCAACAGCTCCCAATCTGTGTAGCTGGTGTTAGCACTGATTGGTAGAAACAAAGCTTTCAGATGCAGTGTTTGTTTGTTAGTTTGTAAACATACTTTGATACATTTTAGTTAGCTGCTGACATTTTATTTTCACAGGAGTTCTCTCTTCTACCAGTTTATTTTTCCACATCTATGCAATTCAGGAGCGCGTGAGATGTCGCACATGATCCTGCATTACATGTAGTAATGTTAGGTGCTATGCAGTACCATTCTTTTTTCACGGCGCACTTAGCCATCGCATGTTCATTGTATCACACCACATTGCATAGCAACCTATTACCATGCAATGTTGTGCTTTGCGGTTTAAATAAAAGGTGCATGCACTTTTTTCAGTGTGATTTAAGCTGCGGTAGGCAGCCCATTCAAATGAGCTGCCTATCGCAGTGCGTCGCAAGGGCACTCTGCAGAACCTCTGTGATGTCACATCACAGAGGTGTGAATAAGGGCTAAGCAACCAGTAAAGTTCAAAAAAGCCCTAATTTAATATGTGCATAACTTTGCCGTGCTTTGCGCCAGAAACAAAACATCAGTGTCTTGATATATGGGGCACATTGCAAAATAAACTTAGCAGTATATCTGTAACAATCTTAGTTGTTTTTAAAATTTATTGCTGGTCCATTTGGTAAAGGTCTTTTTTCAATGTTTTAGTTAATTTGCGTTTATGATATAGAGAAAATGATTTCACTAATGGAGGACAATAACACCAAAAGAAAGCCATCTTTCCCAATACTTCTGTTCCATAAGGTATTACAAAGTTATTCCTGAAATGTGAAAGTGGCTCTGAAATGTAACTAGTTGAATAGGGTATAATGTCACTTTTGTAGACTAGGTTTTTCATTTGTGACATAGTTCGCCTTTCTTGGTATGTAACAATTTTGGTACATGTTAACTGGTTTGTTACATTGTGTTTGCAGCTTGAAAAATGTTGAACGTCCAGATGCTGGGAAATACTGGTGTGAAGCTGAGGATAAAGGGATTAAAGCTGTGTCCGATAACATCTGGATCACAGTAGAGGGTAGGTCACTCAGCTATTCCCAGCACGGAATAGTTTATAATTCATCTTGTAACCAATGCATTTGTAAATTGTTCCTGCTGTGTATTAACAAATGTTTATAATTGCAATCTTCTATATTTTGATATGGCTTTAGGTGTCCCATATTTCACAGCGGAGCCAAAAGATATGGCTGTTTTACCCAACACTACCTTCACCATTACATGTGCAGCTATTGGACCACCTGAGCCGCTGACCATTTTGTGGTTGGTAGGAGGGTCTACCACTGTGAGGAAAACAGAAAGCTCACCTTCAGTCCTGTTTATGCCAGGTAAGACGTGTGTTGAGCTGTAGATGGAGTTTTTCATTCTGCAGAGTAATGGCTTGAATTATATATATAATTTATATATTTTTTATTACATATACACAGTATATACACTATAGATTCCCTTTTAAATAGACCAACTTACCAAAATGCATCAAGTATCTCACTTACTCTGTTTCTCCTTTCCATAACTGATGTTTTATTTATTTGCAATGTGCTTTTGAACGTGCTAGCTAATATGACTTCTTTAGGAGCAGTCAGTCTCTAGCACAGCCACAGTTCACCCTCATGACATGTCAAAGCCCTTTCTTCTGTCTGTGCTGGTTCAGCTCCTCCACCCTTCACCTTTTACATAGATGTAAATACATAAAATGCACATATAATCTTATTTGAGGATTGCTTTTGAAGTAATAGTCTGGCAATAGGGTCTCTTTAAGAAAAAGTAATTGTGAAAAAGGAACTATCTAATGAATAAGGTCGATGATGGTCCCATTGTTACTCCTGCGCTGCCATTTCTTAGAAAAAAATCTTCCAGCAAAAAGAACCGTCAGAGACTTCTTATGTAACGTGTCATTTGATAAGCCGAGCGAGACCAACCAGTTTTACCTGTGTCTAAGCCTTTCTTCTATTTTTTCTGTAGAAATCCTATCTTTAACTCTCTCAGCTATTGAAAATATATATATATTGTATAAATGTACATGGATGAGCAGAAAGTTAACCTGTTACAAAGAAAGGCAATTCAAGCTGTGCAAGTGATTAAAAAATGCCTAAGCAGACAGGCAATATATCTAGTTAAAGAGGCTTTAAAAATCATAAGAAATGCCCATTCTTTTCTGGTCAAACTTGCTCCCTGTTAAGCAACCAAAATGGAGGCTTGGAGTGGTAAAACGTAGGACAAGCTTAATTTTTACAAAACAGTCGCTCTGTGCATCATACAGCCATGGAACATGTTTTTCATACAGATTTTCACATAGACACACATTAAGTATTTTAAACCCTCCCACTCTGACTTCAAGTATCTACTCAAGGTGCCATTAGCAGTCAGGCAGGTTTTCTTACCTTTCCAGCTGATATGCTTACAGACACAGAGTGGCTGGCAGCATTAGGGGTTCCTACAGTTATGAGACTGTTGAACAAAAATGCCAGATATGGGCCTGTCATCTCCTCTCTAAGAGTCTGAGCTTGGTTGCATTTGCCTGTCTTCCCTCGAATCCTCCACCAAAAGAAACGCTAAAATCTTCTCTACAGCTCTGGAAGATGTACAATTCAGCACACATGAAGAACGTTTTGTTCTCCATTCCAAGTTGAATGAGTTAGATCAGTGCTTGGTGGTGCAGTGTTTTAGAATATGTAGATGGACTCCTCATCTGGCTGTTTGTAATTCAGTAATTATTTTTCAACCTCTTTACCTTTGAGAAACCCTTAAAATAATGTAAGATCTTGGGGAACCCCTGAAATAATTTTCTAACCTAAAGCTCATGATACATTAGTGTGATCAGTGAGTTGTAGATATAACAATTAATATGTAGATGTAACAAACCCAAACATTCATAATATATAAAACAGAACTGCATACTAAATTTCAGAATGACAGTCATATAAAACACTGAATTTGCATCGGTGCTGAGTAGCAAAACTAAGATAGTGCTTTTTGCAAAGCTCACTCTACATTGGTGGTCATTGCAATATTCCAACTTTGCTTTGGTGTTCAGTGCAAAACTCCAAATTTGCATAGGTATTCACTGCCAACATCTAACTTTGCATTGGTGCTGAGGGAACAACCTTACGTTTGCATTTGTGTTCAGTGGCAGTCATACAATGGTAGTTGGCTTATTAGATAAGGCTGGATTGGATTGTGAACTTACCTGACTGGGCAATTTCTCCTCCTTGTGGCCTCTCTTTCGCCATAAAGACTCGTAGGTCCAGACAGGGTTTCCTACAGAAGAGGGGCTCCCACTGTGCATGCAGTCCCATTGCCCAGACAAACAGCCTCCTGGCATTGGCTGCAGAGGGAAAAGTAAAATCGATGTTGGGCTGATATAAATCTTCTGCAAAGGTGGTGGAACCCCTAGGGATCTCTCACAGAATCTTTGTTTAGAACCCCAAGATAGGGTAATGATCCCACATTTATGGGTGCCTGTAGATTGGGCCAGTTGAAAACTAGTGGTTGGACAAATTAGAACCATATTCAGAACTCCAGAAAACTCTTGTTCAAGGGTGAAAAGCTAGCACTGTCCTCTTTTTTTTTCTCTGCTCTCTCTCCCCTTTTTCATTGACCTAGGTCTGTAAAATTGGTAAAACCAGCCTTAGAAGTTAATAGAGTGTTTTATACAGACAGCTTATGCTGATTGCAGTCAGATCATGCTTGTATAAGCTATTGCCCTGTCCTCATCTTTAATCCTTTATTATGTGATATGGATGACAACATTCAACATGTAAAATAGGTGGCCACTGAGAGCTTTACAGCACATAAAAGTAAAGCAAATCTAGGATCAGCTATGGATTTGATCTGAACAGAATGAGCCTTATACATGCATATTACATAGATGTCTGTAATGGCGAGCTAAGACTTGTGCAGCCTTAAAAGTATGTAAGTGGCATTGCAACAGGTTCAGGCAGTAAAGGAATTTCACTAGAATACTCTTAACAGCAAAACAAATGTTATAGCATTAGTAAAGTAACAATGCAGGTTATATGTATTGGTAAGCCAACATTTTGTTAACAAAAACAGTTCAGTGTATAAATGTTGACAGCTTTTAAGAAGGGCCTATATTTGGTGACTTATATTTGGTATTGACTCCAGGCAATAAACACATAGTGAAATAGAAGAATATATAGAGGGGGTAGGTGGACATAGAGGCATCTGAATCTTCTAGTCCATGAGCCTCAAACGTAATAACAAAGGGCCTGTTCACTGTCATTCAGTTTTCAGGGGGTTTAGATTGTGGCCAGTGGGAGCAGAAAATGCCCTGGTGTCAGTTTGATTAAACAAGATCAGTGTGAGTAAGAAATCGGGCCTGAGGTTAGTTTGGGAGGAAAAATGTCCCAGGCAGTCCCCTGTTTTCCTCCTACATAATTCGGCAGCAGATCTGAGTTCATTGACGCTTAGATGATTAAACCAGAGTTAAGTGTCAGTTTGCCTCGGTTAACATTACTATAACTCTATGACTAATTGACAGGTTAGGTTGGCATCAGGGTCTGGTTTGCATTCCTTGTTTTCTTCTGCAACAATAACTCACATTCTCATGGCACAGGGCATTGTGTGTGAGGGCTAAAAAAAAAAAAAAAAAAGCATAGTACAGTTATGCAAAGGGTTTAAAAATATCTGATGTTAGGTTGTGTCTGCAGGCCTATTTCTATAGTCTGTGGCCAGCTTTATAATGGGCTTAGCTGTTATCACCTGGTGATATAGGGTGAGCAAAGGGGCCAATCTGACTCCTGGTATAGTTAAGATTAATAATGATTAAAAAAACAATAATTCGTTTTTTTGTTGTGTTTTTAGGTTTTTGCTTTCAGTTGCCTTGTCAGCTCATGAGTTAGATTGAGCCACACACTGCCCCAAAGGCTGCTAAGGCAACAATGATCAATTATTGGAATATTAAACTCCCATTGGCCAGTCTTCGGTGGCTAGTCTGCACTAGGCAACCTAGTCGGACACCTATCTCCCAGCAGATGTCTAGAAGGCCTGACTGTGCCTTCATCATCCTCCTTACCTCTCCACTATCATTCTCTGATAGTGCTTACTGTGCTCCCCTAAATACAATCTACTTTAGGGAAGATCAAAGCTTGCTGCAGGTTCCCAGCACAGAACATCTCGGAAGGAAAAATTGGTTTGTTTAGAAGCTTTAGACGGCAAGGGAGGTTGCAGTACTGATTTCAGAGTTTGGATCAATCATTTTCTCACTTATAGCTACAGTCTGCCTCTTCCAGCTAGGTCCAGTCTTTGCTGCCTTTTCTGCCACAGAGATCGTGTTCTATGAGTTACAGGACAAGAATGTGCTGCTTGGGAAACTTTGGGTTTGTGGTTATGATCCTGGTGAGGTGACATGAAGTGCAAGAGTTGCAGCAGCAACTCACTTGGAACAGTTAAAAAAAGGTATTAGGCCCCATTCACACCTATGCGTATTGTAATATGCGCGTCTGTCGCGCGACCGCCACGCGTTTTTTTTACCGCGATTCGCGGTAAAAAAAGTTGCGCGACCAATACGCAGCAAAAAACGCTCCGGGACCTTTTCATGCGTGGGCCGTTTTGTAGTGCGTTCGGGACGGGCGGAAATACGGACAGGTGGGAACGATACCATTGACTACAATGCTATTTATTTTTTTGACCGTTTTGTAGATCGTTCATCGAGCGTAGGACGCGCTACAAAACGGTCAGGTGTGAATGGGGCCTTAGTGTTAGTATGACTTTATTTTGCATGTATAAATTGCATTTATGCAGCACTAAAACTATATGAACCCAGCTAACTGTACATTCATAATACCAAATAAATTGTTTGCAATGATTATATAAACCAAATTCAATTATAATAAAAAGTCTAAATAATATACATCTAAATGTGTCAAATCTATGCAAATATCCAATTAATACTGCAAAAGTGCAGTTAATATCAAGTATATACGTGTCATCTGTGTCAGTAAAGACAAATTTAGTGAAACACACAGGACACATCAACTCCTGTGCTGATTCGCCCTTGATATGTGCTTCCACTTCACCCTTCATCGGAGAGGTGCTCACATTTTAAGACAGACCTTCTATATTAAATAAGGTCATGCAAGGCTTTTTCCCAATATTGTGATTATTACATGTCACCACTCCTGATCCTTTTTCAATACTTCACACTCAAGCCACTCACTGGACTATAGAACTTTAACATTTAAAATCATTTTATTAATAACAAAAATAAAAAAGAATAAAGCACTCCCATCTTTCTGTACACTTTACACATGCAAACAGCACTTAGGAGTGCAGAAGCTTATATAGTTAATATTTTGCATATACAGTACTGTGCAAACGTTTTAGGCAGGTGTGACAAATGCTGTAAATTAAAATGCTTTTAAAAAAATATATTTTTATTGTTTATTTTTATCAATTTACAAAATGCAAACAATAAAAATATATATTTGGAAAGCATTTTACTTTAACCCCCGACTTATGTTTTCTGAAAGCAGAGACTGTGGAGAACAAAATGGTGGCAGTTTCAATTTTTATGTCACAAAATTTAAGCCCAAGCGTTAATCAAACCCAAATTTTCAGTAAAGTCAGTGGGCCAAGTGGGGGGCACAAGAGGTGAGGAAACCCTATAGCTAATAGTATTCTGCATTGCTGTATAATGTATTGCTGGAATTTGTAGTCTTCTACAGCTGGTGGTATTCTGCATTGCTATATAATGTATTGCTGGGATTTGTAGTCCTCTGTACAGTGGCGGAACTACCAAGGTCACAGCGCTCGCAGCTGCGACCGGACCCGAACATTCCACCACTTGGAGGGGGCCTGGACAGGAAGAAGGGGATCCTCCATCCTTCATATTGTGCCTGGACCGTGTGTATCACAAAGCTGCACAGCAATAAAACACCATAATGTGCAGTGTGTGAGTACATCACAGACTCCACAGCAATAAAACTCTCAGTAATGTGCAGTGGGGATGACAGACCCCTTTGAATGACAGTAATGTGCCAAATGTTTGGCAGAGGTTCCATTCCTGAACACAAATGTGTCAGAATGAGTTAAAAAAAACTCTGAATCCAGCCCTGGTGCCCAGTACCGTAATAGTGTGTTGGGTGGCATTAAAATGAATGACAATACACTGTGGTTCACGTGTTAAGGTTTGTTGCTGTAAAATACAGTAAAATGTGAGTTTTACCACAGGTTCTCACATGCCAAAGTTGTGAATGGCCCTCAAAAAAACACTGGAATCTGTTAATAAAGTAAGGGGACCTTGTGCTGTTCCCTTGCCTAGGGTCCTATTGGTCTTAATACGGCTGAATCAGAACTGAATCTGCTTGTCAAATGTGAGGCTCCATTCACACATGGTGTTTGCATTTTCTGCGCGGATTCTGCAGGTTTGCGGCTTTTACCATAGCCGTAAAGTGCTGAATCTTCCCACAATATCGAGCTTGGACTTTTTTGCACGATGTGCATTTTCGTACCGCACGGACGTCACTCAAGTGTCAACAACATACATTTCAATGTATAGGCAGGCCTGGAACAGCAGACGGAGGAGTCTGTGGAAGGCCTACATGACAGGGGTTTGGGGAAACAAAAAGGGGTCCTGCTAGGGTTAATTTGTTACTAGCAACAGGGAGGTTATGATGGGACACTTACCTGATTGGTCAGAGGTGTGGAGAGGAGGAGTGGAGGTGGATCCCTGAGGAAAGAAGTTTCCAAATCCAGATGGAGTCAGCAGCGTGGAAGTAGGGTCCCACCCTGCCGCCCTAATTATCTTTTTGTGTGAGGTATTTCCTTTTGTTCGATATTTGCATTGTCCGATTTGCATTTTGTTTTGATGTATTGTTCATGTCACTGGTACCGGGCAGGGTATTAGGGTCCTTGAGGAGCAATCTATGCAGTTGCTGTTTAATTAAGAGCGGGGAGCTGTCTCAGGTATGGCATCCCTTTGTTAACGTGTCGGATCGTTAGTCATCTAGTGTCTGCTTATACTGCTAAGTCCCCGAGGCGGTGTGGTGCGACTGGGGGCCATGGAGGCAGACACTGGTTGGTTTGTTGTGGGGTGGCCTTCAAGGACCTCGGTTCCCGTTGTCAGTTATTTTTGGAAAGGTTTGTTAAATGGTTTTATAATTAATAAATTGGCTGCTGTGGCCACTAAAATCCAATACCAGTGTCGTGTCAATTCGAAGGGGGATTGGTATAGAAGTCTTATGCTGTTTCGTTAATTGACCCTTACAAAATGTAGCCAATACCCTTGTCATGCTTTTTATGTTAACTGCTAATGTGTGAACGGAACCTAACAGCCAGAGTAGTTGTGTTTTGTATTTTATGGTTTGATGGGAGAGCTTTGTTTTATTTTTAGGTATTTGTGGATGTGATCATAATCTTATTAGCACATGTAATAAAACCCATGTGTGTTTTTTTTGGTTTTCATTATTTAGTTACTAGTATAATTTGTACATGAATGCAACCATATGTATTTGTAAGCTTTGTTGGCCTGCGTTCTAACTCCAGCAGTGGTATTCTATAAAAAACTTGCAAGTGGGAGCTGGAAGACTCCAGATCGAGAGGGCTGGCATAAAAAAATGTGTAGTGGTAGTAATGTTCCATAAGCACTGACAGATTAAATCTGAACTCCAGGAAAACTGCTAACTATACAGATGAAATATAGATGGGACCTATTTTACCTACCAATTTGTATTACTGTATTAAGAATTTGTATTAATGTTGATCCGATTTTGAGAATCGGCCAAAATTCGCTCAGTGTGTGCCGCTGTTGGCACCCTTTCGGCTGGCATCCCTCGATCAGCTGATCGGTGAAGCCAGCAGGGAAATCTTCGTACGACCAGAGACCCGGCAGCCAATGAGTTGCTGGCTCTGGTTGTGTATTCTGACAGCGGCCGACGGGCACTCTAATTTTATGATTCAACCCCAATCATTCAAAAAAAGTGCTTTACATATATTTACCTACCAATAATGTTTCTCCACAGGGATTCAACAAAATACGTTCTTCTCTTGTGAAGCTCGCAACTCAAAGGGGGTATCGTCATCAAGGACTGCCATTGTTCATGTCAAAGGTAAGGGGTCCCTATGAATCTGTACAGCTTTATCAAGTGATTTGCTCTGCACATGTCTGATGTACCACAAAACCAAATTTCACCACGGGTTGGCAGAGCAGGGGAGATATGGAAATGCAAGTCCAGTTCCAAGGAATTTTAAGGCTACGCTCACACTAGCCTGCTCACTACAACTCTCAGTTTTTACTACCAGACGGGCTAGTGTGATGTAGCAAAACAAATGGCAAATGCACTCATCAACTTATCACCAGCTTTACAGCAAGGTGCACATGGAAGGGCTTTAAACAATACAACAGCAAAAAGTTTCCCAGCACACTCGCCAGCCAGCAAAATATAAAATTGGGTGCAGGTTGCCAGGAGCCAATTTTATCTTTTGCTACATGTGCTCCAAGATGGAGACTCTCATAGGTTAGAGTTAGGACCGGACTATATAGAGGTGCCTTGGCGAGGTGGTGCGGCATTCACATATTCTGCAGAAGACGTGTATCTAAGACCTCTGTTTCTAACCTTAGCGGTTAGACAAGTTTTTTTGCATGCTGGCTGGTGAGTGTGCTGGGAAACTTTTTGCTAGGCTAGTGTGGTGTGCCACGTGTAGCGGGGGAGATGTGATGCCTCAGAACATTACTCTGCTTACTTTTTTTTTCTTAACCTCATTTGGAGTGTACAAACCGCACACCTAATTCAGGTCCCGGCCAGTTGTGTGGAGTACTGGGGTCTGGAGACCTGTGGTGCAAAGGCGTGAATGGGGCACAGTTGTTTTCTATATGTCCTAATTCATTGTTCTTGCGCAGAAAAATGCAGATCACCACATACAGTGTGAATGTAGCCTAAAGATCAATTTCACACTACCCACCCATCCTAACCTTTGCAAGCCCTCCCAGGTAGTGTTAGTTTACCCGAACCCCTGTCACTTATGTCGAATTGCTTGATCTGCATGTAGATGTAGAGAAATTCTAAGTAAAGGCATGTGAACTAAAAAAGTTTGATTTATATGAATTTTTATCATTACATGTATTCAAACATAACTCTAGCAATTTTATGTTTTTTAGTTATTATTAGAGTGGGCTACAGCTAAAATTTCTGTCAATTTTTTTTAGTGGCCTCACTATGGATATTTTTCTCTACTTCCTCTCCCTGTGATCCCCGTACAAGAAATGGGGGGTGCTGGCATCACTAGGGCAGGAAAATACAAACATTGAATTCTAACCCTTCCCCACTTAAATAAATGTGTTTTTAGTTGTGTCTTCCCATTTATATACATTTTACCTTCACATCCTGTTCTGGCAATAAAAACCATGCTACTTACCCATTACACCCTTTACACTGTATCCAAAATGACATAATAGATTTTGGCTGGAGTTGGGCTTTAGCAACCTGTAGTTATCAGGCTACAATATTTCTCACAACAGTACTCCTTTAAGTACAATTTCTGTCCTCCGATTGCTGAATAGTTCATGTTAATTAGTTGCACAGGGTACTCAAAGGACACAGCTGGGAGCAAAGTTATTTTTGCTGCTTCACACCTACTCCGCTAAAGCTGTTCATAGTACTTCTAGAGTAATGAGAACAATATGTTTTTTGTTGTAGAAAATGTACCAGTTTGTCCTTACATTTCGATAGGGTATAATATGAGCATTCTAGATACAAATGGTACTAGGCAAAGGTCTTAATTTTTTTGCGGTATTGCTGTTGGAAGTAGTGTTATATTACTATTACTGGTTATTATTTAGGTTCCTCTCAGAAGAACTGTGAGATGCTCATTACCACCTTTACACATGTTGCTGCTTGTTTTTCCAGGCTACATTCATTACTTAGTGTCAGTAGAGCCACCATGGAGCACCAGTGAGCATACAAACCATCCATAGGCATGTTCAAGTACACATTGCCATCAGTGTATTTAGGGTCTGTCTATGTCTACTAGTGTGATTACCAGCAATCTTTATACATGTCGCGAGAGTCTATTTAGTGAATTACAGCTATGAAAACACTGTATTTATGTCTTAGTGTGAATGTTCATTGGTGCATGTTGTTCTGTATTGATTAAGGTGGACAGCAGATCTCGATGAACAGGGAAGTATCTGCCTGCCCCTGGATGGGGTGTGGGGCATTGGGATCTAACCTATTTCTTCCAAATATTGACGGCAGCACACAGATGACTTGGTTCTTCCTTTTTCTTTACAAGGAGATTCCCCACAGAACTGAATGAGTTAAAGTAGTAGTTCAGCTTAGCTTGCTCTTGCTTTCTGTCTACTGTGTTCAGGCAGACCATACAGAGTTTTGGAGGGACAGAGAGGCTGAAGGTAAACAGCCTCTGCCGAGTTTTTTATGTTCAGTGAATTTAGTGTAATGAGTGAATTATGTGTTAATTAGAAACAAAAGATTTCATGATCTCCACACTACCTCATACATAGTAAAAAAAAAAAACTCACAAAAACATATAAAATTAAAGGCTTTATACTCTAAAATAAAAAATATATTAAATGTTTCTTTACCCTCTACATGTTGCAGTGTCTACCTTCCTTATACCACGCTCCCTAAGCAGTGTTGCCACCCAAATAATTCACGCTCCAGCGGTGTACTGAATGCTTGCTGATATGCTGATGCACAGCGTGTGTAGTACAATCATTCCAGCTTGGCATCTCCCACAGTCCCAGGAACTGAAAGTGACAGCATAAGAGATCATGGGACAGTTAGTCATCTGTTACTATAATGCCCTTTCCGAGCATTCGTTTGTTAAAGAGAAACTTTCCCCATATCTTCAAAATAACAACAATGAAACCCGTAGAAATGTTTAGTAATGACAATCTACAAACGCATACTTGTAGATAATTGCCGGCTGTTTATTTTTTTGCATACCTTATTTATCTTCCCCAGTCTTCTGACAGTAGCCATTTTAACTAAGAGCAGATTGATATATCTCCCTTTACTTCCTGGGACTCTGGCACATGTGACTAGGACATGTGACCATGCACATCATCTCACGGGAGGAAAATGCCTTTCCCTAAGATCTCATGAGATTACAGATGACATTTTCCAGCAATGCTCTGCTGATGTAAGCTTCTCAGGATCCAATGCTTGGGCACAGTTACATCATCTCTGCCAAAGTCGACCAGGAAGTGGGGGGAAAAATAAATTGTAAGTAAAATAAAAATATGTTTAGCTAATTATTGTAAGATGATTTCATATGAGCATGCAGAGCTGTATGCTGATGTGATTTGTAGTTAAAAGGAGTAAAGGTCCACTTTAACCACTTTAAAAAAGGTCTATGCTTTAACCCCTTTGCTGCCGAGCCCTGCCCTCCACTTTTGACACTTTTTTTTTTTTTCCCACTTACAGCTTTCAGTGTTTATAAAAGACTCCATAAACCAAACTTTTTCTTCTATCTCCATTTCTCTGCATAAAGCTGGCCTTAGCACTTCACTTGCCAATTTCTTTAGTTCAACCCGCAGGCTGAATTGAAGAAATTGATGCGATTCCTCCATCAACACAAACAGAGTGTCGATCGAGGAATCACTGCTGTTTGCATTGTATTCTGACAGGTGCCGCCGCCCCCCATCAGAATACCCAAAAAGAGCGGATAGCTCATTGGCTGCCGGCTCTAATTGCACAGAGATTTTCCCGCCGGCTCCTTCAATCAGCTGATCGAGGAATGCCGGCTGAAAGGGAGCCGACAGCCTCGCACACAAATTTCGGCTAGTTTTTAATGTATCGGCCGAAATTCAGCCAGTGTATGGGCACCTTAATTCTGATTGTGGTCTGTAGTGGAGATGAAGCAGGGATGCCTTCATGATCTCCACACTACCTCATACAGATAAAGTGTATATCAAGGCAAAATGTTTAAATAGATAGGTAGTAAACTGTAATACATGTACATTCCTTAATTTTAACTAATAAAAAATCCAGCAAATACAGAAAAATACCAGTTCATGTCCTGCCCAGTTGTCTGAGCCATTGAATACCCCCCAGTCCTCCTACCCACTACTTAGGGAATAATTATTCTCTAGTTCAAGATAAGAACAAGGAAGGCTAATTGGACTCTTGACATAACAGAGAAAATGTGCACAGGATAGGAGACATATCTGAATTTCTGACAAGACTAACATGTATTTTGTGCACTTATTGAACAATTATAATAAAAGTATTTCTATTGTATATCATGTATAAGTTACTGCAGTGGGTGGCTGTACAGTATTAACCTTTTTTTATGTGGTTTTGATGTTGGTAGCCATCAAGGGATTAAACAGTAGGGAATAAGCAGAGGCCAGAAATAGTAAAATGATTTATGTTATGGCTTAGAGTAAATTTAGCTGTACATTGGTGGCGGTTTTATGCCTTGGAAATGAATTGCTTGTAGATTCAGAGTATACTTCCTTTAATAAGCAGAGCCTTAAGTGGATAACCCCTTCCTGTGTCACTTTTAACACTATATATAGTACAAAAATCTATACTGCTCATTCTTTTGTGCACAATCACTGAGGCTAAAATGGGCTTCCCGATATCAATGAAGATCTTATCTACAGTGAGAGTATTTATTATATTCTGCCTTTCACTGATTGGACCCCACTCTGTTGCTGGCAGACTACAGTCGTCTGATGTCATGAGTTCCCTTCCAGCCAACTGCCAATCTGCATCTAATGGGTGTTAGCCACCAGCAATGGAAATGTACCTTGTGATCTCTAATCTGCTGCTTGCAGTTAATTGGGGTGGGGGGCAACTACCCTTGCACTGCAAGGGTTAACTGCATGTTTTTATGTCTAGGGGATCGGTGTAAAGAACGTTTACCTGATTCCCGCTCCCCCTGGCAGTCAGGGCTTACTTTTATCCCCTACATTCTGACTTTTTTAAACTGTCCTACGTCATCGTCGCTTAAGCTGGTCATACACCAATATAATTTAATTCCAAAATGTTTGTTTTTAACAGCATTTGTTCAATTTTTAAATGGCTGGGGTCTTAGTGATGAGAGAATGTTGCTCTTGTTTTCTTACCTGAATGAATGAGATTCCAACTGTGAATGCGGTTTTCAAAAAATCGTACATATTGTAATGTGCATGCACTAAGCACAAAAGAAACCAGTTTAATACATATGGGATTCCATTCAAGTAGCTGGTCTGGACTAAATTTTAAAGGGCTTTCGAACTAAATTAATGTACTCAATGATGGCAAGATCAAATGCTCTGATGAACGATTCGGAACGGAATTGGATTAGTATGACAGGCAAGGAATTAGTATTTTCAGTATCAGAAGTCAACAGCTGTAGTCATCATACTACCTCAGTATAAGTTTTCTTTATGCAAATCCTTTTTTTGGGGGGGGGGAAATGGAAACTACGGTAGAACACAAATAACTTGGTAAAAGATAAAAGGCACCTAAGACTTGTAAAAACACTTATCAAATTGTTTTGGATGTTGTCCTCAGACATTTGAAGTTATACAGCAGCGATGTGCAGACTTGGTTAACCTAGCTGGGCTGTGTTTTATGGAGAAGGGCAGTGCAGTGGAGAAGGGCTGCAGGGTAGGAATAGATTGTTAGGCTGAGAGCTGGGAAAATAATTTTATAGAAGGAATGCAAGTCTGACAATAGAGGGTTTCCAGCAATGGGTAAGCTGTTTGCTATGCAACTCCATGCTTCAGCTGTGCGCTTATAGCTGAAGACAAAGAGAATCTAGGTCAGGGCTAAAGAAAGTGGGTGAGCCACTGATATGTGCAACCACAAGCACGTGTAGATATCCCCTTGGCAGAGATCTAACAAAGCTGAAAATGTATGATGTCTTTGCTACCAAGTGACCATGGCGCATGAGCTTCCCATGGTGTATTGTACGTGTGTGTGTGTGTGTGTGTGTGTGTGTGTGTGTGTGTGTGTGTGTGTGTGT
>NW_017306698.1:623063-688701 GCF_000935625.1 Nanorana parkeri | reverse complement strand
GCAGTGGAGAAGGGCTGCAGGGTAGGAATAGATTGTTAGGCTGAGAGCTGGGAAAATAATTTTATAGAAGGAATGCAAGTCTGACAATAGAGGGTTTCCAGCAATGGGTAAGCTGTTTGCTATGCAACTCCATGCTTCAGCTGTGCGCTTATAGCTGAAGACAAAGAGAATCTAGGTCAGGGCTAAAGAAAGTGGGTGAGCCACTGATATGTGCAACCACAAGCACGTGTAGATATCCCCTTGGCAGAGATCTAACAAAGCTGAAAATGTATGATGTCTTTGCTACCAAGTGACCATGGCGCATGAGCTTCCCATGGTGTATTGTACGTGTGTGTGTGTGTGTGTGTGTGTGTGTGTGTGTGTGTGTGTGTGTGTGTACTGGGGAATATGATACTTCAGTCAAATTTACCTAGAAGAACTGTTAATAGGAACCAGTAAACATAAAATGAAAATGTTGCTTAAATTAAAACTCTGGTCTTTTATAGAAGGAAGATTGTTTTATTAACCAAAGTCATAAAAGCAAGGGCATGACTGGAAGCACCTATCAGGACTGGAAGCAGACATAGTAGGAGTAATAGTGGCGAGTTACCTCATGTATAGCAGCTGCCTTTATTTTAAGGCAAGTGTGCCTACCGGTACTCCAATAGCCCCAGAACTTAAACTATATAGTCTGACTAAATAATGTTGCAGGTGGGCCCCAGGTACAAAGCAGAGGTAGGGACTGGTGATGGAGGACACAAGTATTTGCCAAGGACAGGCTGAGGTCAGGACAGGCGGCACACAAGGAGAATGTTCCAGGGACAGGCTGATGTCAAGACTGGCGGCAGACAGTAGCAACAAAGGCTGTCTGAGAACTACACAGGCTGTCTGACACCCCACTCCTTGAGGAGGGGCCTCCTGGACCCTTGGGAATCAGCTTTTCAGGATGGGAATAGTGAAACTTTCTTATCAAGAATTTAGCATGAATAGAAGAAACTGCGACCCAGAAACTCACGGAGAATGTCATTCAAAAACTTCTGGAAGAAGGCAGGTGCATTACTTAAGCCAAAGGGCATAACTAGGTATTTGTAGTGTCCTGCTAGTGTATTGAAGGCCAACTTCCATTCATCACCGTCTCTAATTACTGTATATCATGTTGTGGGCCCCCTGCAAATCCAGTTTGGTGAAAATCCATGTCTAAAGAGTTCTGTAAAAAGGGCAGTGGATACCTGTTTGGAATAGTAATCTTGTTCAGAATCTTGTCCTTTTTTTCTGTGAAAAAAAACCTGCTCCAGCGGGGTGGGGATGAATGAAGCCATTTTCCATTGTTTCCTGTATGCACAACTTTATTGCTTGGGTCTATGGTTCGGACAAAGTAAAACTTCTACCACTAGAGGGAAGTGTATTTGGCTGACGGTTGATAGCCTGCTAACGGTGTGGAGGGACAACCAATGCAGCTTTTTCTGAGAGGACGTCACTGAACTCTGCATAACAAGGTGGCAGGTCAGAAAAAGACAGTTTGGCCAGAACAGTTCTGGAAGAATTTCGGGACCAGGACATGATGTTCCTTGAGGTTCAGTCCATGAATGCATCTGAAACCCGGGGTACCCCAAGATGGGGGAGGGAAGGCGGGAGATTTTATAAGATAAAGTTTAAGGATTCCTGATGAGAAGCTCCTATGATCAAGGTGATGGGTATAGTAAGAAGGGTAACCAGGCCTGGGTTCTTCTGGGTAACCAAAGTAATCTGGAGATATAGCGCAAGATCCCTTTTCAAGAAGATACTGGCAGAACATGAGTCTATAAAGATAGAGAGGTGATGGTATAAGGCCTCAAATGCAAGCTGAGCAGGAACATTAATTGGTTTATGGGACCTAGCAACAGAGTCTAGAGGGGTAGACCCAGATCCTTCCCCTAGACTTTGGTGTTTGCCGGGTTGTTAGGGCATTTAGAATTAAAGTGCCCTCAACTATCATGTTATAGGCAAAGGTCCAGTGTTCTTCCTCTAGTTTTATCCTCAAGAAAAACACAGGTAGCTCTGATTTGCATAGGTTCCTCCAGAGATGGCGCAAGGGGCTCCAGGACTTTATGAGGAGATAACAGCAGAAGACTAGGAAGCATGGATGCAGACCCCTCCAAGCGCCTTCTAATGGATAGGTGCATGGCTTCTCCCAACCTCTTAGGCTCAAGATAATGCACCAGGGATTATTTTATAGAATCCACAAAGCTAATCTAAACTAACTCCTCCTCAAAGCTAGGTCACTTCACCTGGAATCAGGTTCCCAGAGGGGTAATTCTGAGCAGTACTGTTCTGCTGTGCGTCTCCCTTGGTGGAGGGCTCTGAAGTTGGTCTCTGTTGTGTGGGTATAGTACGGATCATCACTCGGAGTCCATGGGCCAAAAATAAGGCATCAACAGAGTATAAAACCATATCATCAGACAGGCTGAAGGCCCAGGACTTTGAATCCCCTTGTAGCAGTGAAAAGATCATGCAAACCCACTGGACCATGGAGCAGAAGGAGAACGGCCTGAGCTGAAAATATAGCTTACAGCTATTTTCAATATTAGAAAATAAAGGTTGATCCCCTGGAAAACAGTTAGGCAGGTGAAACGTGGGGTTGTGGCGCAATCGCCAACCAGTAGTCGAACCAGTTTTTGGGCTTATGATAATATCAGGACTGGATGCTGAGGTAAGGAGTGGCAACAGGCAGAGAGTATTCCAGGGACAGGCTGAGGTCAGGAGTGGCGGCAGAGAAAGAGTATTCCAAGGACAAAATATTCAGAGACTGAATGCAGGCTCATACAGACAGAACTATCACAAACCCAGAGGCCTAGTGGTTAAGCAGTTCATGTGAAATGCGTTATGGAGCACCAAGTCATGCTGTAGCTTGTATGAATTTGATGTAAATAAAGAAACTCCGTGCTTGGAAGTCCCTCTGCAGTCTTTTTCTTTTGGAAAAAGCTGCAACTTAAGTGAAGCAAGTTAGGATCAAACACCAGTGCTGGAGTGGAGGTGAGCTGATATTCCTTGGCAGCAGTTTCTTTTGTTTACACAGTACCGTATATCGAAGGTGTTGCTTTACCTATAGTGATGGGCTGTTGAGATCACTAAATATTGCCAATTAACAGTTTTTTTTTTTCTCCTTCAGGCCAAAAGATAAACCCCAGACAAACCACTAAATACATAGATGAAATACATCGGGTCTTACCTGCCACAGTATATGTATTTTATGTCCATACAGCACAGTCCTGCTTAGGGGAGGGTACCTGATCATTCCCTGCTTCAGTTCCACTTTCACTTACAGGTCTTCTCCCCACTCCACCCTCTGACTGGACATTGAAAGGACAGGCATCAGATGATGAGTTAATTTCTCTGCATTCTGCTCTCTCCTCCTATTGATATGCTCCTTCCACTGCAGAACACCTGATTGATGCTTTGTGCTGCTTCTCCCTCCCTCTCTCTTGGCACTGTTGTATGCCCAAACATTTTCCCCCAGTTTTGGAGAGTGCAGGAATTGGTTAATACCCTTGTCTGGTCAATTTTATGCTGTCCACATCCCATCAGGGAGGTTTACTTTAACTTCCTGCCCAGAAACCCAACAGGAAGGGACAGAAAATCTCTTAAAAGTGAAGAGAAAATTCCTCTTAGACAGTTTCCAGTGACCACTCTAACATCACTTTTTGTGCTGGAGATAATGGTCACCAGAACAAATTCAGAGGGTTCTAGTAGGAACATAGACTTCAATAAAAATCTGGCAGGGTTTGAATACCATCTATCCAATATTAAAATGTTTTGCCTTTACATACATGTTGCTGTACTTCAAGGTTTCAATAATGCCCCACATTTTCCTTCTTTCTTGGAGGCTAAATAGCTCCATTCTTTCCTGATATGTTTTGTTTTTTAATCCCTCTGTGCACATGCTGTATGCAGCTTCTGTCGCAACTGCAGGGCGCAGATGCCATCCGCAATTAAATCAGCTCTCGGCGCCCATCGATTGCGACATGCAATGAAAATTATTAGTGCCCCCCCAGATCTGACTGTGGTATCTTATGTGCCCCCCCTATATATTGTTCCTAGAGTCGCCACTGCCTCTGAGGTTGCACAATTTTTGTTGCCAGTGTCTGAACTCGCTCTGTGCTCTACATATCTTTTTGTAAGTGAGGTCTCCAGAACTGAGCACTGTATTCTAAATGGGGTCTAACTAAAGCTCTGTATAGTGGAATCTCTAGGGACCTCCTTCCCCCTGCTGGTGATCCCTCTAGCGATGGATCCCTAAATTATATGTTTCTCCACTACCTGGCCATTCTGTTTGCTTATTTGTACTAATCTAAAATAAGCACTCTGTCGTTTTGGCTAACACTGCAATTCCTACAAAATGCCAGCTTTGGAAACTGGCCAGTTCAAATAACTTTTTTCCCAGTCGAAGATATGTTATTTAAAATATTGCTCTATGTATTTCTCTGAAAGCTGGAAGACTTTGGTCACATTTCTAGCTGTGGAAAACTAACGGACAAAAATGAGATGATTTTTTTCCTGGGAGAGATCTGGTCACCATAATCTTTGGGGATTTAGATGGTATAACTAAAAACAAAATGTATTTGGTTCCAAGCTGCTTCTCGCCACCTGGGCAATCCTAAGTTGAAGAGGTTGGTGGGAGGCAAAGAGAAGCACCTACGGCAACATGACCATGAAAGCGCCCAATCTCATCTGATCTCAGAGGCCTGGTTAGTACTTGTATGTGGGAGCACCTGGGAATACCAGGTCCTGTTGGCTTTTTTGTATTAGTTTCCTAGCTGCTTCTCGGCAAAAAAAAAACTCAGGTGTTGAATTATTTTCATCATTTTATCCAGCACTGTAAGCCAAGGAGTCTTGTCCTTTTGCTACAATTTACATCATGTCACAACCACATGTAATGCCATGGCATGCACAACTGCAGGGGCAAGAAGCCCCTTTGTAATATCAGATGAACCTTTACTGTGATTTTTATTTTTTATTATTAAGACTTAGTAAATCCTATATTTTTGGGACCAATGCATCCTGTTTGACCTGACATACCATTTACATGCTTTCTCTTTTCAGGGCTGCCTCAACCACCTTCAAATGTGAATGTGACTAAAGTGACCAGCACCACTGCAGCTATCGCATGGGAGCCGGGGTTTGACAACTATTCTACGATCCTGTACTGCACAGTGCAGGTATGTGTTAAAAGGATAACATTAGTATTCATAGCTAGTGTAATTGTGTGGAAAGCTATATTACAGTATATTGAGTGGATTTTCTTAACTCTTTTAATCAGCCTCATGGTGTTTTACCATCAAATAAAAAATCTACAAACAGATGGCCACATCACATTAAGAAAATGTCTTATGTGTGGAAGCTCCTGTCTTGGCTTCATAGATTGGACAAGCAACTTCCATGATGCCATAGGAGCTTTCTCTATGTAATCTGAGCTTCCAGACAATGTAATGTAGTGAAATTTGCGGTTGCAAAAAGACTGGAGACTAAGTGCTCTGCGACTGCTTGGAGTGCAAAAGATTATTTTACCCACTCACAAGAATACATGTGACATTACACTCATGTGAAAAGTTAGGTTTAATGTCAGTTGACTTTAATTACTGGATATGTGGTTTAGACATTCACACTGAGTGAGAATCGCGCGTTTTTCCGAGCAGGACTGAACTACATTGCGCGATATTGAACGATAGTGCACATTTTGTCGCGCTACGTAGCGCAACTTTTGGGAGGGACTTTGCCGCTGCTACATTGGGCTGTAACCAATCAACAGCGGTCTTGATGTGACATCATTCTTTCCTTCCATATTGCTGGGCAAAAGAGACCCTTCTGTAGCGCGATATCGAGCGACAAGGTCGTGCAATATCGCCGGTAATGCGCGACACCATTGAGTCTATTGGGGCCAAATCGCGTGACATCCGCCGAAAAATAGGTCATGTTCGAGCTACAAACTTGAGCGATGAGCTACAGGCGACATTGAGCTGTGACATGTGAACAGCTCCATTTGAAATGCATTGGACAAGCAACATTGAGCGACATTGCACGGAAATATGCACAATTTTGGACCGGAAATGTCGCGACAAACCGCTCAGTGTGAAAATCAGCTGATTAAATTACCAAAAGCAGAAATGTAATAGGTTCCAGAACACCAAGGTTACAAAAAGCGAAGTGAAAAAAAAGTAAAGAAAAGGTTTAATATTGAACAAAGCCCTGAAGTCTAGGACCATTAAAAGTAAAATAGAGTTTAGGCTAGGACATGTTCCTGAGGTACACCCACCAAGAGAGGAGGTGAAGAAGAGCTTACACTACAGAAGAGTCATGAGATTGTCACTAAGAAAGGAAGGGAAGAAGAGGTTATGCTAAAACCGAACCCTGGTGTACACCTAGAAAAGAACCATGACAGAGGACGTAAATAGGAGGTTAAGGTAGAACAGAACCCTGCGGTACACCAACTAAGAGAAGCTGTGAAGAAGAACTTGCTTACAGCCAGAGCCCTGAGGTTCATTTGAGGTTCATTAATTAAGTGAGGAAGTAAACAAGATGTTTTGCTAGAACAAAACCTTGAAGTGAAGAAGAGCTTAAGCTAAAGCAGAACTTCGAGGTACACCAACTGGAAGAAGTGAAGAATAAGATAAGCTAGAACAGAACCCTGTGGTACACCACCTAAGAGAAGCGGTGAAGAAGCCCAGAGGTTAATTTGAAGTTAATTAATTGAGGAAGTAAACAAGATGTTATGCTAGAACAGAACCTTGAAATGAAAAAGAGCTTAAAAGAGAACTATGGGGTAAGTGTTTTTCCCCATGGGTCTCTTAAGGGTCACGGGAGGACGTATACTAGCGTCCTCCCGTGACCTATAGCTCGCGTTATACTGAGACGCCGCAGCCGGAATGGATCCCGACAATTCTGTCTGGATCCACCCAGCTGCGTGAGTGACAGCTGGCTCTGCCTATCTAGAGGCAGAGCCAGCTGTACCCGCGCCCTCCCCCGTCCGTGGTTGTTGAAAAGTATTGGCAATAAATAACAGCCCTTGGGTTTGGGAATCAAAAAATCATTGGAGATGTTAGTACTGTTTATCTAGAATACAAAGAGAATACAGTAAATAAAAGTGCATGTCCAACCCAATTGTTTTTTTAGTTTTGGATAAAGTGAGGCTGGGTTAGAACCGCTGTCAGATTTTACTGGTATCTGGGACTCCATTAGAGAGAGATTTTTTATCGCATCCTATTCTGCGGACAATACCAGACAGGAAGTATACAGTGGGTAAGCAGTGGTGTCTACCATATTTCTCTTAAAGTTTACTTTAAAAGATTTTAGCTAGATGTGCAGCCAAAGCTGAAAAGGAAAGGCTAACAAGAAGAAAAGGATCTGGATCTTAGGAATGTATTACAGGAAAAAGGAAAGTTGAGCAAATATTTCACAGTGAGTAGTAGTTTCAACACAGGCAGGGCCAAGAGGTGGGTTTTAGAGGGTTAAAGTTTGTGTTTACTGAGGATGCGATATCCTGGCAGAAAGTTCATTTTAAAGCCCAACTGAACTTCAGTTTAAATCAGCTAAATACATTCCAGGTAATTCAAAACAAAAGGTGTAGTTTGCTTTGTTTAGAAAGCAGGAACGTCCTGTTTGGAAAAGCCTGCCCTTCCAGCATGCTGCAGAGGAAAGATCCTTGCGCTCTGTGTGGAAGCAGTGGTGTCTCTACAGAGGTCTGACATGCCCTCTGATAAGTTAGAACCAGAGTTGTCCAATTAATGGGGAGCAAGAGCTTGGAAAGCTGAAGGACTTTTTCTGCAAGGGGGTTATTAGACCTCTGCAAAGAGACCAATGCTTGCACACAGAGAGCAAGGATTTTTCTTCTGCAGCATGCTGGAAGGGGCAGGCTTTTGCAATTGTCCTTCTCTGCAGCAGCAGGGTAAAGGATAGGCTTTTCTACTCAGGCTGTGGCTTCTATCTGAAGTTGTAACTTTAATAACAGGGTGTGTTGTGATTGCAACTACAGGACTGTGTAGTAAGAGGAAGGGGAGAGTTGCTATTAAAGATGCTACCTGTTATAACTTTGTAGCAAGATCTACTAAGAGCAAAGTGGCATATCACCTGAGCAATGCCCAAGAAGGAGTGGTGCCGTTGTATCCCTTAGGCCCCATTCACACACGAATCGGCCTGCACGTACAGCTCCGTGCTGCGTGCGGGGCCGTACCAAGCAGCTGCCGGGAAGGACAGGTGCTGCGTGTGATTAGTACGCAGCCCCCGTCCTTCTCTATGGGGCTACGCGGCCGTACTCCACCCTACGCTCACCTCAACTGCAGGTCCGTAGGGGTGCGGGTTTTCTGGCCGGGACGCATACAGGATCCATTCCGGCGGCGTATGAATACGCTCACCCGCACCCCTACGGACGTGCAGTAGGGGTGCTTACTAATCACACGGAGCACCTGTCCTTCCCGGCAGCTGCTTGGTACGGCCCCGCAGCAGTACGGAGCTGTACGTGCAGGCCGATTGTGTGTAAATGGGGCCTAAATTGTGCATAACACGTGCCATACATACTGCATTGTTAAACAGACGGAAGGATGAAAGAATCAAAATCAGGCCCACTCGGGGGGAAAATTTCCAGCAGGTGGAAATTTCCCTGCATAATAACACGTTGTTCCGACCGCTCGAGGTGCTCATTATTGCCACTTAGGAAATAGCAAATTAACTGATAATTGCAAGTGGTGCTTAAAATTGTGAGCAGCACTTATAATGATAAGCTTATGGCAACCCTTCCAGCAAGGAGTTAATGACCATTTTTTAACAAACTAGCGGATGAAGTAATCTAAGCTGGTGGGTTTATGTACAAATTAGAAAAGGGAGTTGTAAGTCTTTTCAGTTTTTTTATTTATTTAAAAATCTTATTTCGATGCATAATTTGTAAATATTAATGCACATGATGGCAGCCATACATGCTTATACGTAGGCTCTTCTCCGGCTATGAGGTGCTGCACCATGGTTGTGCTTCTGGTTGGGTGCATTGTACTCCTTGTGTGGCTGATATCTTAATGCAACAGTTGTTCAACAGAATGGCTGAGTCAAATGTCCCTCTAGTGGCTAGTTTGCAAATGTCCTGTATTTAATGCAATAACACTAATGTAAAATTCTTATTGCAAATTACTTGCAGGTAAACAATGCAATCATTCCTGGAAATACTGGGGGGAGGGGGGGGGGATCAAAACTGGAGAAGCTGTGCATGGCAACCAATCAGCTTCTCTATTCGGATGGTTCAGTTAAGATTTGAAATTGAAAGAGAGAAGCTGAATGGTTGCCATGCACAGCTGCTCCAGATTTTGTCTGCTCCAGTTTTGGTAAATTACCTTACTGTATGTACTTGATACAAATATGCTAAACTTTCAGTTTGAAAAGTAGCATATTTTGCAGTTGTAAGATATTAAATTGCGAATGTCCAGACCAGAGGTCAGGTTTTCTTTTCTACAGTTTCTGGTCGCATGTCTGACTCCAGAGATCTTAATGTTCTGGTGTCCACTGTGCGCAACATTGTCCAGAAATGTACAGCCCATGGCACTGTAGCGAATCTCCTTGGAGGTCGATGAAAGAGAACAATTGATGAAAGATTGCAGCTTAGGATTGTTGGAATGGTGAATAAAGACCATCCATCAACTTCCAGACAAATTCAAGCTGACCTTCAGGCACAGGGTACAACTGTGTCAGCTCGCACTATACGTCACCATCTGAATGAAAAGAGATGCTATGGTAGGAGACCCAGGAGGACCCCACTGCTGACACAGAAACATAAAAAAAGCCAGATTGGAGTTTGCCAAAACGTACCTGAGGAAGCCAAAATGCTTTTGGGTGAATGTGCAGTGGACAGATGAAACAAAATGGCAGCTTTTTGGTAAAGCCCATCACTCTACTGTTTTCAGAAAAAGAAATGAGGCCTTTAAATAAAACAATACAGTCCCTGCAGTCAAACATGGAGGAGGTTCACTGATGTTTTGGGGTTGCTTTGCTGCTTCAGGCACTTGATGTCTTCACTGTGTGCATGGCATTATGAAATCTGAAGACTACCAAAGAATTCTGGGGTGCAATGTAGGGCCCAGTGTCAGAAAGTTGGACCTCTGTCAGAGGTCATGGGTCTTACAGCAGGACAGTGACCCAAATCACACATCAAAAAGCACCCAGAAATGGTTTCAGACAAAGCGCTGGAGAGTACTGGACTGGCCAGCAATGAGTCCAGATATGAATCCCATAGAGCACCTGTGGAGAGATCTCAAAAAAGCAGTTGGGAAAAGGAACCCTTCCAAATCTGAGAGACCTGGAGCAGTTAGGGAAAGAAGAGTGGTCCAAAATTCCTGTAGAGAGGTGTAAGAAACTCATTGATGGTTACAGGAAGCCATTGATTTCAGTTATTTTATTTTTTTCCCAAAGGCTGTGCTACCAAATATTAATTGAGGGTGCCAATAATTTTGTCCAGTCCATTTTTGGAGTTTTGCGTGGAATGTGTCAGATTTGGCTTTTTTTTTCTCCACTTTTTTGTGTCATACCAATAAAAACATAAATAAACATTAGAATCATTTGTAATTGCAACAATTTAATGCGCAAAGTGGTTCATTATCTGACAAATGCAAGGGTGCCAATATTTTTGGCCATGACTGTATACACACACATATATATATATATACACACATACACACACACACACACACTCACAAAGGTTGAACTCGATGGACCCGTGTCTTTATTCAACCTCAAATACTATGTAACTATCTAAATTTGAGATTTTTTTTTGTTTTTGTTTTCTTGTAAAATATGAATGGGTAAGAAAAAAAAAACATTTTATTGTATATAGAATCTTTGCATCCAGAATCATCAGTGCCATTTATATCTATTTTGCATTCTGTACTATGTGAATTTTGAATTTACTCTCATTTTGTTGCTGTGTGATACTGTTAGTCATAATGTCGAAGTATTAATTGCCCGGCTGTATAAAGTGGATGTTTCTCTGGAGCCCCGTGAAGTCTACAGGTTACTATAGTAACCTGCGGGGTGCCATAGAGAGAAACAGATAAATCCGTCTGTAATGTACATATCTAACATAATACTTGTACGTGTGGATAATGTACACTTTTCATGCAAATGTTGGCTTTGGACATTTTAACCCCGTTCTTTTCAAATGGCGACGGAGCGTTTTCTTAGCAGTGTATAAAGAAGTAAATCAGGTTAATGGTTGTGTTTTTCTCAACAGCGTGTGGCTTGGTGAATCTGCTGACTCAGAGTTTTATGCCTCTGACTCATACAGTTATCTTCAAGATAAAAATACTTTTTACTTCCAATCTGCAGCAGCAGAAGCACAAGCTCCTCATGGTGCCTGTGGATATTAGATGGCAGGCTCCCAATCTGGCCATTTTCAGGTATATAAAGTGACAATCTGTTTTTGGATAGCCTTGTAGGTCCACCCATACGTTCTCATAGGAAACAGGGATCAGTGAAAAGAGAATTACTGGCAAAGATATGGACATTAGAGTATTTTATATATTCTTAACGAATGGTAAATTAAGCCCTCATTGACCCTTTTAGCTAGAGGCTCCATAAAGCAATTCATTCTCAAAATGTACATATTTACATATTTTTATATATTCTACATATTCATTTTACATGTTCCTGATGTACAGTAAATGAAGCCCTCATTGACATTTGTAGCTACAGGCACCATAGAGCAATTCAGTCTCAAAATGTACAGCACTGACATAATTCAGCTGCTCAGCTCACCATGTTCCCTCCCCCCTCCCAACAGTGACTCGGCAGCCTTCTAATCTCTAATGTAAACTGGGTTGGGAGCAGGGTGAACTGAGTTGCTCCATGTATATAGATATCATGTGATCAAATGTTTGCTGTTATGGTAATGTTGATCAACACTGTAGGGGAACTGGAGAAGCATATTTTTTAATGGTTTTTGCTACTCATTTTAACAAGAATTTTAAAGTGTATGTAAACCCAAAAATCAAAAAATTTGTTGCAGCAGGTATTTGTGAATGTAGTTACTTAAAGCTAAAACTGTAGGTATATATAAAGCACACAAATCAAATTTTTCAATGCAAGTCGTGCAGGCACCTTAATTTGACCTGGTTAGCCTCTTGTAGTCCCTGTACAGCAGGGCAGGAGAGAAAGAAGCACTACAGGGAACCAATAACTCCATTTGGTGATGAGAAGCATGCTCAAAGGAAGAGAGCAAAGTGACTAGTCAGTAGTTTATAATTGTTCTGCTTCACTGTCCAGTCAAAGGCAGGCGACCAAAGGCAGGACCATGAGATCCTGGGCTCAGAGAAAGTGGGTTGAGTGAGGTTGGCCTGGATGACTAAGGACATCTAGTGGCAGAAAAGAAGTACAATGAGGGTGGGGCATCTCCAGATTGAAGGTAATCATGGCAGCAAAGTATTTTGTCTTTTCATGGGCTATTCATTGATTTTGGGCAGCACAGTAGTGGCTTAGTGGTTAGCACTTCTGCCTCACCCTTGGGGTTCTTAGTTCAAATCCTGGTCAGGATACTCTCTTTATGGAACTTGCATGTTCTCCCTGTGCTTGTGTGGGTTTCCTCTAGGTACTCCAGGTTCCACCCACACTTTAAATACATGCTGGTAGGTTTACTCCTGTCTTAATTGGCCCTGTATGTGCGTGCTTGTATATATGCATTTGGAATAGGGACCTTAGATTGTAAGCAGGGCAGGGACTGATGTGCATGTACAATATGTAAGAGCTGCATAAAAATGCCTGTTAATAATAGACAAGTTGTATTTTATTGGGTGGAATTCAGCTTTTTCTTTGTGCTTAGTACTCTCCCCTTACTCCTTACCTGGAGATCCTTCCAGTTACAACATTGTCTAATGGGCTTCTTGGAACAGGTTGATAGTGCAAACCCACTGCCTTGTAATGGAGTATTGGTGTTGTCACCCTTGCCCAGTAGGTACAGAAACTGTACAATGGTGGTCATGATGTGACCACTAAAAAAAAACTCCCCAAAAAGGTTTTTAAATGTAATTTATTACGAGAGAAATAAACACAATGCTAGATTAACATCTACCTTAATATAAAATTGTCACATTTGAGTATAGGTCCAGCTCATCAATGCTGTTTACAGTCAACACAAAAATACTAAACCTAACACATTGTAATGTATGCATGGCTGTAGGAAGAAATAAGATGCATTGCCCCCGAGGGCCCCATTTGTTATAGCTATTTGCAGCTTCTGTCTGACTCCCACTGGCTTTGCTTCATCCGACCTCCTTACTGAGAAAAGATGTATTGACTAAATTCCATACATTTGTGACTAACAGGATCTATGTTTTACAGAAAAAGTTGCTGTCTTTTTGTAACTGCCTTGGGGTTATTAATGCAGATTTTAATGAAAATAGGACCCAATTGAGTTCTTCTTTAAACGTGCCAAGGATTTTACTATATAGTATTAGGAGATAAGCGCCATTGAGTGGATTAGCACAGCACATTTAAGGGGCTCTTTTCACTGCATGTAGTTCATCTTCTATTTACCGTACATATTCAAGAGGACCAAACGTTGGGCTGGTTCTGAAACCACATGAGGATGATTTAGCATCATTTCTAGCATCATTTAATAATGCCCTCTCTCTCCCAGACGTTTAGATCTATTGCACAGTTCTCAGAGTTTCTGCCTCCTGAGATACCAGTTTCCCCTCAAGCAGATTAGTTCGTATTTTCCACTAATTATGTTGGAATAGACCACTTGTATGTAGTTCAGTAGTTCCCCCATATGTAGCATCCTGTTCTAAGCGTAAACCATCTCCTAGAATAGCACACAAAATCTAGAGTCATTCTATGACGTTGTTGTGACCAATATCATGTTTAAGGGATAGGATCTGGATAAACAGGGGCACTTACAACATTAGACTTTGCTTAAAAAAATGGCTACAGGTTAGAAAATAGATATTTAGAGTTTTTCATTTTCTATGGATTTATCTGTTAAAACTCTTAAAGCAGATCATGATGTAGATAGTTTTGTTCTTCCTTATTCTAATTTTGTGTTATTTAAAAAAAAAAAAAATATGTACAGCAAACAACACTCCCATTCCAGAACCGGCGTGCACTACGATTGCATCCCAGATGAACACTAACAAGCATGCCGTCGCTCATAAGAACCCAATCTAGAAATAGCCGGACTCCAAAGGTCTTCCCCCCAAAATAAAAATCTTTATTAATGGAGCAAATACATACGGTTTATTCCTCCCCATGTGTGCTCAACCTGTAGCGCATTTAACCCATTCCGGCTTACTCATAGAGGAGCTTTATGAGTAAGCCGGAATGGTGAAACATGTTAGAGGGTTGAGCACACATGGGGAGGAACAAGCCGTATGTATTTGCGCCATAGATAAAGATTTTTATGTTGTATTTTATTGGGTGGAATTCAGCTTTTTCTTTGTGCTTAGTACTCTCCCCTTACTCCTTACCTGGAGATCCTTCCAGTTACAACATTGTCTAATGGGCTTCTTGGAACAGGTTGATAGTGCAAACCCACTGCCTTGTAATGGAGTATTGGTGTTGTCACCCTTGCCCAGTAGGTACAGAAACTGTACAATGGTGGTCATGATGTGACCACTAAAAAAAAACTCCCCAAAAAGGTTTTTAAATGTAATTTATTACGAGAGAAATAAACACAATGCTAGATTAACATCTACCTTAATATAAAATTGTCACATTTGAGTATAGGTCCAGCTCATCAATGCTGTTTACAGTCAACACAAAAATACTAAACCTAACACATTGTAATGTATGCATGGCTGTAGGAAGAAATAAGATGCATTGCCCCCGAGGGCCCCATTTGTTATAGCTATTTGCAGCTTCTGTCTGACTCCCACTGGCTTTGCTTCATCCGACCTCCTTACTGAGAAAAGATGTATTGACTAAATTCCATACATTTGTGACTAACAGGATCTATGTTTTACAGAAAAAGTTGCTGTCTTTTTGTAACTGCCTTGGGGTTATTAATGCAGATTTTAATGAAAATAGGACCCAATTGAGTTCTTCTTTAAACGTGCCAAGGATTTTACTATATAGTATTAGGAGATAAGCGCCATTGAGTGGATTAGCACAGCACATTTAAGGGGCTCTTTTCACTGCATGTAGTTCATCTTCTATTTACCGTACATATTCAAGAGGACCAAACGTTGGGCTGGTTCTGAAACCACATGAGGATGATTTAGCATCATTTCTAGCATCATTTAATAATGCCCTCTCTCTCCCAGACGTTTAGATCTATTGCACAGTTCTCAGAGTTTCTGCCTCCTGAGATACCAGTTTCCCCTCAAGCAGATTAGTTCGTATTTTCCACTAATTATGTTGGAATAGACCACTTGTATGTAGTTCAGTAGTTCCCCCATATGTAGCATCCTGTTCTAAGCGTAAACCATCTCCTAGAATAGCACACAAAATCTAGAGTCATTCTATGACGTTGTTGTGACCAATATCATGTTTAAGGGATAGGATCTGGATAAACAGGGGCACTTACAACATTAGACTTTGCTTAAAAAAATGGCTACAGGTTAGAAAATAGATATTTAGAGTTTTTCATTTTCTATGGATTTATCTGTTAAAACTCTTAAAGCAGATCATGATGTAGATAGTTTTGTTCTTCCTTATTCTAATTTTTGTCATCCACAGCAAAACACTGCTTATATTCCAGAACCTGTTCACACTGTGATTGCATCCCAGATGCAAGCAAACAAGCATGCCACCGCCTACAGCAATCAAATTCAGAGATAGCCGCACTCCAAAGGTTGTCACCAAAGATTTAAAAAATCTTTATTTATGGAGCAAATACAAACGGTTAGTTCCTCCCTAAACGTGTTCAACTACTAACGCATTTCGCCAATCTAGCTTACTCATAGAGATCTCTCTGAGTAAGCCGGAATGGTGAAACATGTTAGAGGGTTGAGCACACATGGGGAGGAACAAGCCGTATGTATTTGCGCCATAGATAAAGATTTTTATCTTCGGTGAAGACCTTTGGCTATTTCTAGATTGAATTTTAAAAAAATATATTTTTAGATAGAACTAGCATTATATACATAAATATGTCCAAAAAATAGTGTTCTTCTGTTTCAATATACTTTTATTAATTTTAACATAAATTAATAATTTATAAAACAAATAAAAATCATTATAAAAAATATTAAAAATTTATAAACATAATAAAGCAAAATGGCAAAACGTTTGAATACTGACAGCTAATGTAATAAATTTATATGAATAAACACTTCCTTGAGGAGTAGACTGTATGACATTCGCAAGAGTATATAGCGCATGGCATATCAGTCAAATGGTAGTAGGAATGACCCTTCTTCACTATTGGGATTTTCCTGGATGCTTGTATCTGAAACCATCATCCGAATAGGATAAAAACATTGCATTTGTACACATAATTTTTCATATATACCTGAATATGTCCTGAAAATGCAAATCATCTTCAACAAGGGGGGTTGGACCCTGAGCCAGTTAGAACTTGGTTGCTTTGCACAGTGCCTTCAATTAACAATCTGAACATCCTTTCAGAAGAGGAGGCTGGGGGTAGGTTGGTGGCTAGGCTGTATTGCTTAATGGCACACAAGAAAAGAGGTTGCTGACCTGGCTGTGCTGTCTGGCAGGGCTTTGATAAATAATGAAGCGGGCTGGAGAAAAATACAGAAGCTTTGGTGGGCAAACCATACACGTTTTTAAGTATGTATTTAGCTGTTTGCCTGGAGTTACGCTTTAACAAGGTAGTGCAGCAGGAAAAAAAATCCATGCAGCCCATTCGCTTGTAACTTTTAATAGTTTGATATGAACTGAAAATCTGTGCAGTTTGCATTTTTACTAACTACTACTATTGGAAACCAAATCTTGGGTAGTAGTCTTTAAAGCATATCTAAACACTAAAAAAGAAATGTAATATACTGCATCTTACCAGTCCTTAGATATTTTGAGCACATTAGTTTTTCTTTTTTTAACTTTTTGTTCTTTTCTTTTTAGCTAGTGATCACACTTTTCATCCTGGGGTGACAACCCTCACTCACTATACTGTATCCAAGGTGTAGCAGCGTTGTCACCCTAGGATAAAAAGTATACTAGGAGTACAGATGTACAGGAGTACAGATGAAAAGTATACAGGAGTACTCTGCCCCCGGCTATATCTCAACCTTTGTCTCAAAGTATAACCCTAACCGTCCCCTCCGCTCTTCCAAAGACCTCCTGTTTTCCAGCTCCCTCGTCCACTCCTCCCATACTCACCTCCAGGACTTCTCTAGAGTCTCTCCCATCCTGTGGAACTCTTTACTCCAACCTGTCCGACTATCTCCCACTCTGACTGCCTTTAGGCGATCCCTTAAGACTCATCTCTTCAGAGAAGCCTATCCCACCTCAACCTAACCACTCAACCATCACGTTGTCAAACAATTCATCGTTCATTCGTCTTCCCTATATTGTAAAGCACTGCGCAAACTGTTGGCGCTATATAAATCCTGTATAATAATAATACAGATCACCTCACCCTCTCTATAACATGGGAGGAGAGGTGTTCTGTAGTGCACAGAGTGTGCTGGCTCGCAGTAAAGATCCAGGGGCTTCATGTTTTCAGAAATTTACTGTGAGAATCCACTAGGAATGCACACATACTACCTTTCTTCAACTGCTATGCTTTTCCTTTACTTCCACCTCTCATGATGGTACAGGTGCTACAATTACACATTGTTCCAACTACAAGTCCAAGCAGCAACCTGAGGACTTTGCAGTGACTTCAGATAGGCAACTCACTGCCCAACTAACAGAGCAGTGACTAATCAACTTATAGGCTATGCACTGTTATGGCAGGGAAGTGCTGACCCTGCACTTATGGCACCCTAGGCCATGGTGTAAAGCCGCTTTTCTCATCCAGCAAGCCATGGCACCCTGGGTTGCCTTATGGCTTTGTCAAGGGTGCCTTCAAATTTTCACACAGTAGCATGCATTTTCATGGTGCAGAAGAGCTGGCCACCAGCACCATAAAAATACATGATATTAATTCAGGATGGGCTGTATCCATGACTCCCCCCGCAGCATTTACAAGGGCAGAGGTCCAGACTGTCTGACGACATTATCTACCTCCTGTCCATCATACTAATGGTAGATGGGAGGGGGGGGGGGGCCCCTTGCCTTCTCATCCAGCAAGCCATGGCACCCTGGGTTGCCTTATGGCTTTGTCAAGGGTGCCTTCAAATTTTCACACAGTAGCATGCATTTTCATGGTGCAGAAGAGCTGGCCACCAGCACCATAAAAATACATGATATTAATTCAGGATGGGCTGTATCCATGACTCCCCCCGCAGCATTTACAAGGGCAGAGGTCCAGACTGTCTGACGACATTATCTACCTCCTGTCCACCATACTAATGGTAGATGGGAGGGGGGGGGGGGACTCCATGCTCTTGGAGATTTTTAAATTTGTTAGAAAATCTGGTTTCAACCTTCCCAATCCTTTTTTAATTAATGCAAAGAGGGATTGTACTGTTTTATTCAATCGGTACAGTTGCATGATTGGCCCTGGCGGCACTGTTGACAACGAACATCCACCTGTTGACCTAAGGGAAATATCTGCTCATCTATGCCTAGCTTTATACATAATTTTAACATCAAAGGTTGTGTTACACACCACAGTCCCAGTTTTAGTGGTTGTCACCTAACAGCATCCTCCTCTTATCTTTTAGGTTCTAATATTACATGACTCCTACGACATGTACTTGCAGCGTGTCAATGTTCCTCCTTATAACGCCACCATAGAAGAACTTAAACCACTGATGAATCACAGCATCCGTCTGCAGTGCACTAACGAAGTGGGCCCCTCCGCTTTCACTGACTGGCTGTCCTTTCAAACACTGGAATCCGGTAAGCAGTGCAATGTCAAAGTCTACTTTTCCTGTTAACTTATTGATCGGGTACACTTAAGCTGTAAAAACACAGTAAATCTTTACCTAAATCGGAATGTTTTTAGACTTTCTAGTTCTCTCTCCGGAGGCTGCTCTGAAGCAGAAATAAAGAGAACTCTCTATGTTCAAGCATATTTGCCAATAGCTCTGCGTGTATTTGTATTTAGTTGCTTTGAGGGCAGAACTCCTTCCATAAGCGGACTTAGATAGGGAGTAACCTGGCTGATAAGGGAATTCACTCTGTATCACTTGTGTGTTAAAGGTTAGATCAATAAATAACTATTTTGGGAGATCTCTGTGTGTCACATCCAGTGGGTTAACCAACCTGACTTATATTCTTTTATACACGTTACTTTTAAAGGCTGCATACCAACATTTCACAGCTATGTTTAGATTTCTCTGACTGCATTTACTAACTGAGAAGGAATGATGCTGTGCTGGGGGATTGGCTACAAGGGCCAGTTAGTGCATCAGTAGCCAAAACAGCCATACCTGGAATAAATACTGCAAATTAATTGCCGTCATGCTGTCCAATCACAGATCTACTCAGCTTATCTCATACTTAAAGCATATCTAAATCCAAAAACAAAACTTTATTTTATTGCAGATTACCAATCCTTAAATGTGGCAGCTGCATTGGTTTTTCTTTTTTATGCTTTTTTCTTTTTATTATTTTCACTTTGTGATCCGGCCAGTAACACGCTTTCTGTCTCAGGGTGGCTCCACTTTATAGAGGAGCAATGGAGCCACGCTTGGACAACAGAATGGTCACCCTGTGGGGAGGGTAGTGTTAGATGCACTAGCAGATTTCGATGGACTTGACTAACAAATTAAATCTGAACTCCAGATTACACTTTTTAAGCAGTTGCAGCAATAACTTTTTTTCCTTTTTGCTGATCTATACCTGAAACTGTTAGTAGACTGGCTCTTAAAGGAGAATTATGGGGTAAGTGAAAAACACTCATCCCCATAATTCAAGCCGACCTGTGACAAAGAAGATGTCACAGGTCGGCTCTATTGATTAGGAAGTTAGCGAACACATCCTGCCGATCGCTGACTTCGTGATCATCACCCTGCAGAGAGCGGTGATTGTCAGTCACCGCTCCCCGCAGGGATTTCCCCCCTCCACTCTCCAGTTCTCCAACGCTGACTGGAGGGATGGACAGGGAGGGGGCGGGCACAGCTGGCTCTGTCTCTAGATAGGCAGAGCCTGCTGTCAATGAGTCAGCGGGGTGGATCTCAACAGTATTGTCGCAATCTGTCCCAGCTGCAGCGCTCTATAGCCTGCTATATACTGAGTTATGGGTCATGGGAGGATATTAGTATATGTCCTCCCATGACCCTAAAGAGAACTAAGGGATAAAAAGGTTACCCCCATAGTTCTCTCTTAATGCTGGCACTGGCTTGAAAGGGTACTTTTAGTACAATTATTCTTCAAATGTCCCATACCAGCATCCCCCCTGCTTGTCCCCACTTCCCCTAAAATCTTTGCTGTGTGGTCCACTGGGGTCCACACAACCTTCTCTTCAAAAAATCTCACAACCAAGGTCTGCTTCTTTCAAGTGCGGAAAAATCTCAAAAAATACCTGTGCAAATGATGTTCACCATTGGGACAAATTAGACAGCTTTTCTATAGTAATAAATGGAATTTCTTCTGTACATGTGAGGAAGAAGCAGAACCTGGCTGAGAGACTTTTGTAGAGGAGGCTGTGTTGCTCTCAGCAGGCCACACAGCGATAATCTGGAAGGTGGGAGAACAGGTAAATATATGTTTTGGGGGGATTGCTGGATGAGGTATGCTTTGAAAGATATCTAAACTGAAGAACATTTAACAAATTTCAGCTTACCAGTTCTCAAATGTGGAGGTTGTATTAGTTTTCATTTAAAGGCTAAGAACATTTTCAGCGAGTACAGAAAATACCTGTTGTTTTTACCAGAAATACATTGTCCTTGTCACTTCCTATGAGCTCATCTGGAAGCATAAAACAATTTTTTTATCTTCTATAAACTACTATGTTCCCTGAGTTCCCAACCCTTTCCCTGCTGAGTTCCACTCCCATCTTACTTCCATTATTATTATTGTATTTTTATACAGGATTTATATAGCGCCAACAGTTTGCACAGCGCTTTACAATATAAGGAGGACATTGCAGTTACAATACAAGTCAAGACAAGATGGTAAGGAGGGCCCTGTCCCTGAGTGCTTACAATCTAAAGGGAAGGGCAACTGAGACAAGAGGTGGTTAGAGGGAAATGTTCTTCTCTTCCCACTATTTCCACACCCAATATCCCTCAAGCTGCATTTTTTCCCATCCCAGCCTACCCCTACAAATGAAATCTAAGGAGGTCAGCAGTGGTAGTCTCCACGTTTATGTAATGAAAGATTTACTTCGAAATTGACTACCTTCTGAAAATGCGAATGGCCTGGCTTTGTTACTTAAATATGTTGAGTCACTGTCCTGTAACAAGCTTGCAGATCAGGAAAGGCAGAGTAAATTCTCCAGTCTCTGATATGCTTTTTGATTTCTGAAGTCCTGATGCTCATACCATTGCTGCAGTGGTCTGCACAAAAAAGGCCAGTTGTTGTTCTGTTGACTTGTATTGGGAGCCAGTTCTAAATGCGGTGCACATTAAAGAAACCCTATCGCCAACTTAAAAATTGCAGGTAAAAGCACAGATAAATCAAGTATGTTAAATTCTTACTTGCAACATTTTTTTACTTTTCATTAACATTTTTATTCACTCAAATCCTGCCTTCGAACGTTCTAGGAATTCAACCCCTCCAGGAAGGGTCAGTTACCTAACACAGCCACATTTCCCCTCCATCCTGGCACGCCATAGCCCCCTCCAGTTGCATTCTTTGTTGGCCCAGCTCCTGCACCCCTCACTTATCTACATAGCCTTTTATGTAGCTGCCGAGGGAGGAGTGAAGGGGAATACAATGGAGATTCACCTGAATGACAGCTCTGGGGCTGCTGAAATCACATCCAAGGGGGCGTCACTGTCTCAGCAACTGTCTCAGGCATTTTGGATGTCTACACAAATATGCATAAAATATTTTTAACCCCTTAAAGGAGATCTATGAGGTGAGTGATTTCCACTCATCCTCATAGTTAGAGCCGACCTGTGACAAAGAAGTTGTCACAGGTGGGCTTTATTGATCGGGAAGTGAGCAGAAAAATGCAGCGCTCTGCTCACTTCTCGATTGTCTCCCTGTCAGTCACCGCTGCCCACAGGGATTCCTCACCTCTCCGATCCTCCAGCGCTGAGTGGAGGAACGGACAGGGGAGGGGGCGGGCACAGCTGGCTCTGCCTCTAGATAGGCAGAGCCAGCTGTCACTCACGCAGCTGGGTGGATCTCGACAGTAATGTCGGGATCCGTCCCGGCTGCGGCGCTCACAGTATATCGCGGGCAATATCCCGCGATAAACTGATCTTTGGGTCACTGGAGGAGGTTAGTGTATGTCCTCCCGTGACCCTAAAGAGAACTATGGGGAAAAACACTTACGCCATAGTTCTCTTTTAAGGACAAAGGCCTTTTTTTAGTTTACATGTTATAATCCACATTTTTGGCCTGAATATTACTCTAAACCCCCAAACATTATATATTTTCTGAAAGCCAAGGCCTTGTAGAATAGCATGTTGGCAGTTGAAAAACGTTTATGTTGCACGACTTTAGCGCAACTTATCACACCCCCAAAATGTAGTGCCCCAAAACACTATATAAAACCCTTTTTTCTCTAAAATATAAAAGATGAGGTTACAGCAAGTAAATAGATACCCAGTATGCCCAGGTTTAAAATTGTGTGCGTCCGTGAAACTGCACCAAAATTCAGTACCCCAAAAAGTCCATAGATGGCACTTTAAAAGCCCCTACAGGTCATTAGATAGAGATGTGCGTAAATATTGACCCTAGAATGATTTGCTCTCACTATGGCATGTGCAGCGATACCCAATGTGTAGCACAGTCATCGTTTTCATAAGTAGGCACACCCGACGCGTGTTTTACGTGAAGTCACGTGTGCTCGCAGGGGCGGGCACAAAAAAAAATGTTTTCATTATTTTTACATTTATTTTATTTATTATTAAAACTGTTTTTTTCTACTTTAATTGCAGTCACATAGGGCAGCTTACAAGCCCCCCCATGTGATAGCAAATTGGTGGTGACATGTACTCTTTAAGGTGATACTGGGGGTCCAAAAGACCCCTAGTATCACCTTTTCACTCTAAATAAGCTATTGAAGTGCAGATCGCACTTCAATAGCTTATTGCTTGGCTTCAGGAGTCCAGCAATGACAGCTCAGGGACCGGAAGTGATGCAATACACTTTGCTCCCGATCCCATAGGGGAGGAGAACGGTATACAGACGTTCACCACTCTCCTCCCCAGCTTCCCGCCGACACCCAAGATGCCGGACCCGCAGGAGGGGCAGCGGAGCCCGGAAAACATGGAGGGGATGTCAGGCGGGGGGCAACCACTTTACCGGCCCGTAGAAGTGATCTGGCGACAGCTGAGTCACCAGAATCGCTTGTGCTGTAATGCCGGCCATCGGATCTACAAATATGAACAGAGTCCCTTCTTTTTAACCCCTTAAGGACCCATGATGGCATTATCCCATCATGGGTCGTGAAGAGGTTAATGCACATATAATCCTTGAGGCTGAAATTAATGTTCTGGTGACAGGGTCTCTTTAAAGTGTGAAATGCCACACATTAATGTCTCTGTAGTACCAAGGCGCAGCGGAATGGCCAGGTGTGAAAGGGACCTTAGAGTCTCTAACTGAAAGCTTATGAATATCCCTTTGATTAAATGCTCATTACATCATAGGAATAGTGCTGAAACCGCAGCATCAGCATGTAACGATGTGGAAGGGTCGGGTGCAGAAGTTCCAGTCCTTGCTCAAGAACTTGGTATATCGCTTAGTGTAGTAAAATGTCCAAATTGACTGCCTGCAGACTTTTAATTTTTTTTTTTCTTACAAATTTGATAAACGAAAGGGATTTTTGTACGTCAGTAGGTACTGGAACACTAACAACCATTATGGCTATAGTCTAAAATTACTGAAGTGCCTAAATCCCTGAATTACAGGTTCACAACTTTCTTTCCCATTTATGACAGTGAGGCTGCCACATCCATGACATGGCGGTGACAATCTGAATTGCCGGGTACTGACTGCGCCCCCACAGATGGAATAAGTGCCGGCATTTCTGCAATCTGATGGAAATGGAATTACCTGCCTGTCGTGCAATCACCGCAGAACAAGCTTACATAACTCCATTTTACTCAAAGAAGCATTACTGGGATTTCAGTGCTGCAAATACAGGAAATATGTTATATTTCCTTTCTCCCTGGGGACTTTGCATTCCGAGAGTTATTTGGTATAATTGTACAGCGGGTATTTCAGGAAGTAATTTTCAGTAAGAACTACAGGGATCGCTATTTCAACAAAAAAGCATTGCGCTTGAATATTGTAAAATTTGCATTACTTACTCTTCATCCATTTATTAAATGAAGCGCTTGTAGGGTAATAGAGCACAGCATAGATATGATAGCTTGTTATGATGTACCCAGGAGTTAAAGAAAGTCTGTACTGAAGAAGCATGCTGAATGCCATTGCTGAGCTCTGAAAATGCTAGTTCTTTAACTGCCATGCTAAGCCAGTGGCTTCAATATATTGCGCCCCTGACCCCAAATTCCCTTTTCTGTGTAGAACTTTTGGAAGAACATAGTGGGTCCCACTGGAGTTCATTTCCTGGCAGAATTGGGGGGATCGCTCCCTTTCAGTGACCATTCAGAATACTGGTCGCTGGTCAGAGATGAACTTTCAGCAGGATCATCAAAGCATTGGTTAATACATATATATAAAGTGAGATAACAAATTAATGGCACCCATGATCATTGGATTAGGCCATTAGAACATGGTGTTTTCAGACTGGGTGGTGATGAGTGCTCAGTGATGGATGTGTGTGTGTTTAGAGAACTATACCACGTGACTGCATAAGCTTGTCATACTGTTTTACGGATTCAGGGGGGAAGGGTAAAGCATAGGCACCTCTGCTGTAGATATGTAAAAAAAAGAAAGTAAAAACTGTCACTTTGCAATCCGTGTCAAATTCGTGTAATAGGTTATAGGCATTTTCCAGGCTCCATTGGATTTTTTTTAAACTGAGCCTTTGGTTCCTTTTTAATTCTCCAGCGTTTACTGGAGACGGAAAAATCAATATTGGTTGGACTTACTCTTTAAATGACTACAGCAATCCTTTTTCTGGTTGCTGTATATTAATACTCTTTGCACAGAAGTATTGCTGTTTGCTTTACTAAAGTCCTAACACGTGGCGGTGTTGATATCACGGTGTTGATATCACAGCATAGGCGACCGTTTTAATGAACAGTGTGAAGCATGTTATGTAATACAGATTATCTGTTTGCGCCCTAAATTTCCATTTACTGTTTTAACCTAAAATATTTGTTTATTAGGAAGGAGTTTCCATTGGAATATCTTATGGTACAAAAAATAATCATTGTATTTCTCTAAAAGATTTTTTGCTGTTTCAATCTTCTCTGGCACTGATTTCTGCCTATAACACTTGACCTACTGGTAAGATGTAGCCCGGGCACGGGGTGTTAATGGTATGCTTATTTTAAGAGTGACTGCTAGTAGATAAAAAGAACACCATTTAATGCAATTATGAATTAATTAATTGTAATATAAGTACCTGAAATTGTCTTGTTAAAGTCTTGTGTAATTCCTATACAGCCAGCCACGGTAGAGAAAGAGTCCGTGCTGTAAACCAATTAGACTCGGCTGCATAAACATGTTCTGACCAGGAACATGGTGAAAGGGAAAGAGAAATGACCTCATCAGCCTGCTGCTGTATCCCTTCATAGTCCGGTGACAGGCTGGAGGTAGGGAGATGACCAAAACTGTATTACTTAATTGCAGTAGAGAAAAGACAGGTCACCATCCTTGCTATGCTGTCTGGCAGGGCTGGATACATCTTGTAAATAACTGGACAACATTACAAATCCTTTGTCAGGTCAAACTTCTTCCAATATGTACATTTATCTGTATTTTTAGCTGTATTCCTGGAGTTCAGTTTCAACAAGGTAGTGCAATGTGCAACAAATCATTGTAGCCAATCAGTTGGTATATTTGATTGGTTTGATGTAAACAAAAAATCTGTGCAATTTGGACTCCTTTACTAAATAACTTTGAAAATTGCATTTACATATTGCCCAGGACACCTTGGACAGCTGCTCCGTTCATATATTGCTCTCTCTAATATTGACAGTTAACATGGCTTTGTCGAATGCCATGTTAATGCAGCAGAAATAAGATCTCTCAGGAGAAATATCTCCTGCCCAATGTTCGCTGTTTGTTCATAATAAAACAAAATGAAAAGTTAGTTTGTCTGCGAACTGGGCATGTTTCCTCCTTGAAGCAGAATAAACATAACCTAAAGTGGCATTTGTAGCTAGTTTGGCATACACCGCTCTTTGGAGAACAGATTGATCTTTCCATTCTGTGTGCTCTGTTCTCCGTGGGATTGCTCTCTGTAACATATCCAGGTGCTCAGAGGCCTGTCATCTAAAAATAAACCCTATTAGGCCAGGGTAGGAGGTGGGAGATTTACATTCAAGGTTTTTACTTGTAGCATTGTTATCATTTACTCCTGTTACTCAAGTATTCATGATCTGCTCACAGCAACCTAGGTTTAGGTAGATTGCTGGCTCTCTAGTCACTGTAAAACTACAAGGAACAGGATGTAGAGATGGCGAAACTAAACCATGTGCTACATTATCTGTACTGTCTCCTTTATATTTACCTATAACTGTGTAGTGTACAAATCTTGGTGTGTTAGGTTTCGTAGTGGGAATTTAGCACTGCTATTTGTTGTTGCAGATTAAGGCCACCTCAATAATTTCGACTCTATTCCTAACTCGAACCCTTATACTGACCGGTTCCTTTAGCCCACATAATAACTTTATTTTATGACCCTCACACTAACCAGTTCCTCTGACCCTCACACTAACCGGTTCCTCTGACCCTCACACTAAACGGTTCCTCTGACCCTCACACTAACCGGTTCATCTGACCTTCACACTAACCGGTTCCTTTGACCTTCACACTAACCGGTTCCTTTGACCTTCACACTAACCGGTTCCTCTGAACCTCACATTAACCGGTTCCTCTGACCCTCATACTAACCGGTTCCTCTGACCCTCATACTAACCGGTTCCTCTGACCCTCATACTAACTGGTTCCTCTGACCCTCATACTAACTGGTTCCTCTGACCCTCATACTAACTGGTTCCTCTGACCCTCATACTAACTGGTTCCTCTGACCCTCATACCAACTGGTTCCTCTGACCCTCATACCAACTGGTTCCTCTGACCCTCATACCAACTGGTTCCTCTGACCCTCATACCAACTGGTTCCTCTGACCCTCATACCAACTGGTTCCTCTGACCCTCATACCAACTGGTTCCTCTGACCCTCATACTAACTGGTTCCTCTGACCCTCACACTAATTGATTCCTTTGATCCTCACACTAACCCTTTCCTCTGATACTCATGCCAACCAGCTGTTCCGAACCTCATACTGACCCCTTTCATCTGACCCTCACACTAACTGGTTCCTTCAACCCTCATGCTAATCCCTTTTCTCTGACCTTTTGAGCTAGCTTGTCCTTGTAAGCCTCACACTAACTCTACCACTATCTGTCATCTAACCTAAAGTGTAACTGCACTTTTAGTGTAGTTACATTTAATAAGCTTTTAATGTGTCCCCCTCTCCCACCCCATCCAATTTTTTCTTTTGCTGTTCGGTCCTCGGTCTGTAAGATCTTGGCTTTGCTGCCTCCTTCACAGCCTTCTTCTGAAAATCTTCTTCAGATCTTTGGAGCGTTCATCCTGAGACGACTCTGTGGTGTCAGCCTTGTAAGAAGAAACCTAATTATCTTTTTTATCAGGATGAAGCTATAACCTGAATATTTGATAGAATAATCACACAAAATTGAATCCTGGCCAGTCGGGTACTTGCTAGGTATTTCAAGTCCCTCACACAGTTGCACAGTTAAGTTCCTCTATATTAAAAAAAACCTGGGCTTTTTTTTTCTTTAGCCTGGAACCAAAAGATAACCTAAACGATAAAATCCTTTTGGGCAGCATTACACATCACATTTTTTACTTTGCACCAATGCTTTCCAAAGTTGTCAGATCTATAATATGCTTTTTTCGCTACTTCCTTCCGTGCAGTAAATCATTCTGCAAGGTCTTCCATTGCTCAGCAAAACTATAATGGGTTTAAAATCAATAGCCTGAAAAAAGGCAAAGACCTTAGGCATAGGCTTGTCCTGTGACATCACAGTGCATAAATCTTTGACTTTGAGCACCCTGAGGTTATTTATATGTGTGAGAGTGATTGATTATCTCCTTTGGGAATGACTGTACTTTTACCCATGGTTTGCAGAAATGTCAACTTTCTTATCACAGAAAGATATTTTTCTGCAGTTCAGTGAGTCCAATGTTTTGTTATGATTGTGTGTGATTTTTTTTTTTTTTCTTCCTGTTTATTGCGCACAAAGAAGCATTTACTAAAATCAGATCTAGAAGCTGCATTTTTATGCTAGGTCCAAAAAAAGTTAGAATGACCAGTTCATGACTGGTAGCCTATTCATTGCTTTAATTTGACAGAAGGTCTGAGGGGGCTTGCCATATACATAATTTATTATTATTATTAATATTATTATTATACAGGATTTATATAGCAACAGGTTGCACAGCGCTTTACAATATAAGAAAGACATTACAATCACAATACAATTCAAGACAAGATGGTAAGGAGGGCCCTGAGACATGAGATTGTGGTTGGAGGTTTGGGTCTTTCTTTTGGACAGGCATTCTTAAATATTCTGAAACTTTGTTTATATGCACTGAACAAGCAATCCTGCTGCTAGCCTGCTGGCCTTTGTGGTATTTTGTTGAAAGCTCTTCTTCCTAAACATGGTCAGTAAGAGGGTGTCTGCACAGGTTGTAGTTTGTGAATAGACAAACAAATGAAAGTCAGAATTTCCTTTCACGGTACTAAAGTCAAATATTCAGCAAGCATTTTCAGAAGGGGTTCAGTAATGGCAACCTATGTCTCCTTCTAAACTATGTGAACTATAGAGTGAAGCAAAGCACTGGGGTCATGGCAGTGTTTGTGTGTAAAGCATAGCACAGGGCAGCCTGTTGTTGTGTCGTGATTGGTATTCACTACTGTTTATTACTGTTCTCTTGCATGATCAGCTGGAAGGAACTTTAACAAATCTTTTCATGAATCTGCCAACTGTAAAACCCCACGACCACACAGCTACTGATAAACATTCTGATCATGTGTTAAATCATGTTTTTAGGGTCTTTTTCTTGTCCTTTTTATACAGTATATAAATCCACTATATGGCCAAGACCTGGTGGACACCTGACCATCAGACCTATATATATATATATATATATATAATGATTTTGAACATTCTATTCCAAAACCATGGGAATTGATATGGAATTGTAAAGGATGTCCTGCTGCAATCTTAGGATAACCCCTAGAAGGATGGGTGCTCAAGTAACCGCGGATTGCACTGCATGGATCAGAGAGGAAACAAAACGCCACTAACACACCGCAGGAATGTGTCCAAAAGAACGTCTTTATTGATGCATATTGTCACATATAAAGCTCAACGTTTCGGGGCCGCGCAGGGTCCCCTTCATCAGGCTCAGTATGACCTGTCGTACTGAGCTTGATGGAAACCCTGCACAGCCGCGCAACATTGCACTTCATATGTGACAATATGGGTGAAGAAAAAAGATTTTGGACACATTCCTGTGGTGTGCTAGTGGCGTTTTGTTTCCTCTTTAATATGGAGATGGATTCCCTTTGGGGTCATAATAGCCTCCATTTTTTTTTTTTTTTGGTAAGGCTTTACACAAGGATTTGGAGCGTGCCTGTGCAAATTTTAGCTCATCCTGCCCGAGTATTTGTGAGGTCAGGTGCTGTTTGCTGAGTGGACAGGGCTTGCCATCGGCATTTCATCCCATCAGTAGGTTTGAGGTCATGGGCACTGTGCAGGCCACTAGAGTTCCTTCACACCAGGAACTGAGTATTCAGTGAACAGAAATTTACTTTTGACATGATTGGATAATTGAAGTGAATATTCACACTATTTATTGTGTGAAGATTTCTTAGCCTTTTAATAAATCTGCCTCCATGTCTTTATGGAACTTTAATTCTTCACCTGATCTTGACATACTTTTGACCATGCAGTGTATGTCCAATTCCTGAGCAGATCATTCATTGTCAGGTTGGGTAAGGATCATCGGCCTTCACTAGACATTGTGCGAATCAACTTAATGGCAAAATGTCCCATTCAGATGCTTTTCACTGTTGGACTACAGCCTAATGCAAGTGGGGCTCAGATGGCTCTTGAAAGGTTATCTTCAGAAGACCATGATCTCTCAGAGTTCCATGTAATGTAACCTAAGCCTCAGCATTTGGTCATGTGATTTATAATAGCTCTGTATTGTATGCAGGACACCAAATGTTCAATTAACCTATTCATTACTGATGTTAACATATGTTACATAAGTCTTTGGATGAAAATTATGTACTTTATTTACTAATGTAGAGATGAAATCTCTATTTTCTTGTGCTGTTCTACATTTTACTATGCCTCTAAAAGCTCTAATAGATCTGTGCTGCTTGGACAGGACATTCTGGCACTGGTTGCTTGCAGTTCAATAACTCAATTCATGCTAATATGACTGACTGTAGCCAGCACAATTATCCACTGTCACAGCTTGGTTTATGTCACAAATAAACCATTGTTACAGTCCTCCAACGGCCAGCGGTCTGGGCAAGCCCTTGTTAAGCTTGTTAAAATTTTATCAGCAGAATTTGGCAAGAGAGGAGAGGCTACAAGGGAAAGTGCAGGTAATCCAGTTTAAAGAATTTAACGGTTTAATTAGTTTGAAATTTGCAATTATACAGTTCACACTAACTTAGAATTTTCAGCAAATCTACCATGGTTTGTAATATTCACCATCTTAATGTTTATCCAAAGTGAATAACAGCCTTGAAAGTGGCTTTCAAACTTCATTAACCTTGAAATTTCTCTCTCTTAAAGGTACCTTATCGCCACTGTGTAAAACTTGAAAACAAATGAGTAGCCTGTCGAAGAAAAGATTTAATATATACCTTTTGAGGGGTGGGCGAAATCTTCACTCTCTCAAGCAGCTACAGTCGCAGCTGGTATCCAACACTGGCACTGTGGTTCCTCCAGCAGGCTGCTGTGTTGCTTGTTTTTGTAGCACAAACGTATTGGAATCTTTTATATCCTCTTTCAGGCTCTCAGTATAAGATATGAGTATGTCATTGCTACAGCAGACCGGATGGTATCATTTGTGGTTCAGAAGTGGATGCATTTGTCAGTTGCACCCAATTAGGGTAACACGGCTGTCCAGCTTTCTTCTGTAACCTAAAGCCTAGATATATATCATATGAGGCTTAATTCACAAAGTTAACACACCAGCATAAGGATACTGATTTTGCCAAAAAGTTATTTATTTTAAGTCAAGTTTAATGAGATTTGAAAATCCCAGTTACACAAAAAAATTTAAATCTTTTATCTCTGTGTTAAAGCTTGGTGAATTAGGCCTGTGGTCTTTAGCTGTCAGGGACATTATGTGTGTCATTAGAGACTGCAGAGTGTCTGTCTCTTCTCAATCGCACAGACCCTTTTAGTTTAATACTTGCGATGAGATAAGACGACTGGCAATCCTCAATCAATGTACAGTACTACTAAAGAGGAACCAGCGTCTCCATATGTAGCGAGCAAACATGACTGCACCCATGTACATAAACTTTTGATAAAATTCTATACATAAACATTCTGTACATTAAAGTGTATCTAGACACTTTTTTTTGCTCTAGATAAACTACAGACTAAAATTCCTATTAGGTGTGTGTGGTTTTTTTTTTTGCAATCTGTGCTCCATAGGGGAAAACTCCTCTCACTTCCTCCCCCAAGAACATAACCGGTCAGAAGAAATTTCTACTAAATGAGGGGAAATTTCATCTTAGACTGTAACTGGAACGTGTGTCTTCATAAGATTTCACCCCTATTCCTATTCCAATATCAGCTAAGCTTTAACTACAATCTCACGCCTAGTATACTAATTTGTATTGAGATTGTAGTCCATCACAGGAGCAAGCCTGGAGCGGTGTCTACTTTACAACACACACAGGGACCATGGGGAACAAAAGTATCCAGTATCCAGAAGGAAGGACAGTATCAGCACCAATCCAGAGATGATTTGAGGATCTACAGCCGAGTGATACACAAATAAGATAAATTTTTGTTACTAGTTGAGGTACTTTTAGATTGTAAGCCCTCACGGACAGGGCCCTCCTTACCATCTTGTCTTGAATTGTATTGTAATTGTAATGTCTTCCTTATATTGTAAAGCGCTGCGCAAACTGTTGGCGCTATATATAAATCCTGTATAATAATAATAATATACTTTAATGCATTTTTTAGATTTAACCCCTGAGTTTAGTGTCACTTTAAAACCTGGTAGAGGTTCTGAATCTGATCTATCAAAAAATATAAATAACCATAGTTCCCTTTTCACAGAAGGGGGGTGGGGGGTATACAATTTAAATCTAAGCCCAAAAATAGCTTTCATATTCCAGGCAGATAATGATTAATTGTTGTACTGCTGTTTCCAGGAAATTTCCTTTACGTTGACATAAGGCATCTCTATTACCCTCGTTTTTTTGGGTGACTCAGAATTCATTTAGCGTCTGTTTTGCGCAGCCTGTCATTTTTCTACATCTCGCTGAACATTCTTACGGATGTGTTCTGCATATTCTTCCATTTACATACAAATGTCTGTGAACCGTCTAATGATGAGACTTGTTAAGACAGAGCTGGAGCAGCTAGTACAGAACAGTTTTTATCTTCTGTCAGCTTGAATTGTGGCTTCGCTATCTCAGCATCTCCCCCATGTGTCATCACCTCGTGATTTGGGTATTGTTAGGAAGAGATGTTAAGCTGTATTTGCGTATTGTGACACTTAATGAAGGCAGAATATATTTTGAAATGATCATGTGCTATTTTCTGAGACGTGGGTCTGTGGATACATTGTAGTGCTTATGGTCAAAATGTCAGTTGTGCATCACATTTATTAGCAATCCTGCTGAGTACAGACACAACAGTTAAAGTCTGCCAGGTAATATTATGGGTATTTTAAAAGGTAATTCTGTCGAATACTAAAAATACAGTTTTATGTGGAATACATTGTGTGAAAAAAATTGTTATTCGAAAGTTCCAGCTTTCTGCAGGTCTAATGTATATGTTTTTGCCACCATTGGTCAAACGTGACTTTTAGTTAGAGAAGAATTCAACTGTCAAACTTGTTTTCAATAATGAAGCTAGATCAAACAAATATACATGGCCAGCAAAGTATCCCTTTATATTTTTTGGCCAAGCACTTAGTTATTACGTTTCCGAACCGCTCAAACTCTCTCAGCTTGGCTTCTCTGAATTTCCCTTTCAGTACAAGAGCACAATGGGCACCAGCAGCTGTCCATCTACTAGCATGGAGATGGAAAGGAGGAGTGGAGAGCAGGGGGGGTGGCTTATCTTGCTTTGTCTGTGTATTTGTTAAAAATGTAGAAAGTTAAGCCACCAGCTCACCAGGGTCTCTGGTGGCTTATCTTTCTACATGTTGATCTGTGCGGCGCCATCCGTTGCTACTTCAGCACTCGCCAAAACTTTGTGAATGGGATTCCGGTAAGGAGTGCGATGGGATAATTTCCGATTGTGTGTTTGTTGAAACACACACAGCTTACTACCATAGACAAGGGTGGCTCTATAGTACCCTCCAAGGGAAAGGAGCCTAAAACAGGATATCAGGGACAGTGGTCAGAAGACTAGCTTATTCTGCAGGAAACAAAAACTTTTAAACATCAAGAAGCAGCATGCATTGTTAGTGATTTATATCAGCATTTAACATAGCTTTAATATCACTTTAAGTTGTACTATGGGGAATATGGCGGTTGCTATTGGTGGTTGACCATGTTTTGAAAATGCTCGTTGCCAGACCAATGTATCTTTGAGACTTCCAAATGGCTGGGTCAGGATGTAGCACGGATGTCGGGAGCTGCAGTGAGACACGTCTGCTCAGTCTCACATCGCGGCCACGCCCCCCAAATGGCCTTTTTTTAATGCACATGACAAAGGTTAAGTCTACTGTTATCACCATCATGAAGCCCCCCCAAGAAATGCCATTGAGTCATCACTGGAGTGCATGTGGACAGGAAACAGCTGTAAAAGGGCTACAGGAGATCAGATGCAACAAAGGATGAAAAATATGAAAACCAAGTATTTTACTCAAAAAAAGAAATGTCCTTCAGTTGTGTGTTTATAGACGTGTTGTACAGTTTATTTTCCTGCATTGATAGGATATCTGTGAGACCCCATTCATACCTGAGTGTTTTGTAGATTGAATGCCTAAAGCTGGGTATACACTGTTCTATTCTTTTCATTCAGCCTGCTGAACCCATCCCCCCCCAAAAAAATAGAACAGATTCCTCCATTAACGCTTACGAGCATTGATGGATAAATCCTCAGCTGTTTCTATTGTGTTCTGACAGCAGCCGCTGACCTCTGTCAGAATTCAATGAACCAAACATTTTCCGACCTGCTCCGTCAATCAGCTGATCAAGGGATGCCGAGTGAAAGGGTGGCGACAGTGGCACCCACACAGTGAATTTGGGCTAGTGTATCAAGAAACGGCTGGAATTCGGATCTTGTATACCGAGCTTAAGTGCTACAACGCTCACCAGAAAGAATCCCTTTGTTTTCAATGGCCCTGAACATTCTGTTGCTTGTAAAAAAAAAACCTGTTGCTCGAAAAAGTACTTGAGCCTCTTTAGGGGCAGAGTCAGGAGTTTTGGCCCCAATAGACTTCAATTGGAGTGCCTGAAGAATGATTGTAAAATGTGCAAATACTGTCCGTGCATTATTCAAGCTTTTTTTTGCCTAGTAACTAGCTTTGCATTGGCTAGAAATAAAATAAAACGCTCAATCCTGAATTTCTTGCCAAAACACCTGAAAAAATGCTAACAAAAAGCCTGATAAAACTCAGCTCTTTGCTTTCAGTTGTTGTAAATCAGCATTTCGATATTCATGTTTGTGTCTTATCCTCAGTGCCAGCTCTCGCTCCGCAGAATGTCCATGTCACCAGAACCGAATCTGGCTTGATGTTAGAATGGGAAGAAATTGCTCTGGGTCTGCAAAACTATACAGTCCTGGGATACAAAGTGCAATGGGAGCAGGAGAATATAACACAAGTAAGAAGTCTCTGTACACTTCATCCTTTTAATGTACACAAGACAAAATGTAATGTAATTACTAAGCTGGAAAATGTTTTAGATGTTTATAACACCTGTCTAGTAAATACACTGCCCTTTGCTTGATCTTATCACATGCAGAACGTTGTGCAAGGTTTTATACGTGAAAACCATGAAAAGTCATTAAATTGTTGTTAAAAATAAGCATTGGACTTGCATCAGTAAACATTTTAGTAATTAATAATTGATTTTGTTTTCATTTCTAAGTTTTTTTAACCTAAGAAGATGGAAGTCTCTCATCTTAAAAGAGAGCTATGGGCCAGCCTTTTTTGGCCATAGTTCTCTTTAGGGTCAAAGGAGGACATGTACTTTGTCTTCATGTGATCCAAAACTCAGCATGCCCGCTATATGCTGTCAGCACAGAGCCCTGCTGTACCTGGAACGGATCCCAACAATATTGTTGGGATCCACCCCACCACCTAATTGACAGCTGGCTCTGTCTCTTTAGAGGCAGAGCCAGCTGTGCCTGCCCCCTCACGTGTCTGTCCCTCCAGTCAGCGCTGGAGGAACAGAGAGGGGATGAATCCCTGTATGTGACTGACAGTCATCACTCTCTGCAGGGAGAAGATCTGGAAGTCAGCGATAAGCAGTATGTGTTCGCTGAGTTCCTGATCAATAGAGCTGATATGTGGCTGTTTCTGTGTCACATGTTGGCTCTAATTATGGGAAGGAGTGTATTTCACTCTCCCCATAATTCTCCTTTTAAAGAGGTCATTCACAGAGATAATTTCAAATCATTTTAGTACAAATACCCATTAAAAACTTCACTGCAGTTGTAAAGGATACATAAAGTTCTAAAAATATATGTAAACAGCAACTTGAACAATGGCCCATCCTCAGCAAACTTCAGAAGTAACAGAAACACTCACAGCGACCAATTTGTACAAATACACTTCCTGGTCCAAAAAAAAGTCACACGCTAATATTTCATTGCACCGCCTTTAGCTTTGATTATAGTACGCATGCACCGCGGCATCATTTCAATAAGCTTATGCAATGTCGCAACGTTTATTTCCATCCAGAGTTGCATTCATTTTTCCCCAGGATCTTTTAGTGATGGTGGGAGAGTTGGGCCTCTGTGTAAAGTCTTCTCCAGCCCATCCCAACACATGTTGGTGTCAGTAAACATTACCTTTTTACTGACTGCTGGGAACAGCTTTCAAGAACCTTTGATTTTAGCTTCAACAAACTACGTTTTTGCCACAATGCAAACACCCCAAATTGTACCCCTGGCACCACATTAATTTTTAATTGTGGATGGTGAGATAAAATTACTGGTGTAAACTATCCTTGGCTTCAAAGGAGGTGTTTATTACTGGTATGTTTCATCACTAGCATACAGAAAATATGCCTTTCTGCATAGAAATGAAATGGCATTTCTAGCTATTAGACAAATACATGAAGGGAGTGATGAATCCAGGGAATTAATTGGATTGTCTTTGATGGGGGAAAATTAGAACATTTTTTCCACTGTAAGATGAAATGGAAACGTTCTCACTGCGGTTTTCCTTTTTTTCTTGTGTAGCGAGATTATTGGAATATGTTAAACTGTTATGGAGTTTGTTCTTTCTTTGAACCTTTCTTATAGTTATAAGGACTTTTGCTGCCTTACCTCTCTTCTTTAAAAAAAATACAACTAATCCAATGCAATAACGCATATAATTGGCCTCCTGCAGGATTTGTTTGTTTTTGTCTATCTCTTGCACTTTTTCTCCAGCCTCTGATTACTTTTAAAGCTTCCTCAATGTCATTTACAGGTATATGTAGTTTCATTGGCCTGCATATACTTCTGGTTTGCATTTATAAATTTCTACAATACTTCTCTTTTGTTCCTTAATAAAAAATGGTTTTACAATTTATTTCCAGGGAGAAGTATTTGTACAGGGAAACCAAGCCAACCTGACGGTCTGGGACCCCAAAAAAGATCTAATCGTGCATGTGTGCGTGGCTAATTCTGCTGGATGTGGACCATGGAGTGACTTTCTTCTTGTAGCTTCTACAGAAGAACCTGGTGAGTAGCGGATGTGTTCGCTTCCTTTTGTATTATACCACATGAACCACTTTTAAAGCTATCTCAAAGAGCCCTCCTAGTTCTTCTTTTTTTTTTTGGACTTCGGAATGATTATCCTTTATGTTGTAAAGATTTGATCGTGGCAGTGGTTGAGTAGTAGACATGTGCACAACAAAAAAAACTGTTTCCAGACTAAACAAATGAAAACGAAAAACGTTTTCATTCGTTTCGTCAAAGGAAACACATTTTTATGTTTCGGATTCGGAGGCAACAAGCCTCCGAATCTGAGACCGCAGAACGAATGGCCATTTCGGCCGCCGGTGCGTTCTGCACATGCGCACCGCCATTTTGGAGTAGATCCCGCATGTTCAAGCGCCGCCATATTGGTGTACACCAAGATCTACTTCAAAATGGTCACCGCTCGTTCAGCGTGTGACGTCACCGTCAAGCGGTCCGCCTCCAAGAGGGGGCGGCAGGCATGCGCAGAACACGCTGGCGGCCAGTATGGCGTGTTCTGAAAGGAAATTTATTTATGCCCGAATGTCGTTTTAGTATATTCGGGCATATATTAAATTCATTATTTCAGATTTGGACGAACCGCCGAATCAACTGATTTTCGTTGATTTGCAGGTTCGTCCGAATCTGAATGCACATGTCTATTGAGTAGTTTAGCAGAAAGCTGTGTACTGTTAGTCCAATTTTGCAAGTTTTTTTAAGGGATAGTAATACATTTTTTTTCTTAGAAGATTGCTTTAACTGATGTCAAATGCAGTTCAAAGGTCACACCTTTCATCTATATATGAATGAATGCGTAAATACAATGGAGGATGTATATCAATGTATTCCCATTAGCAGTATCTTTTAAATAGTCGCATCCATGATTTGGAGGGTTTTTAAGGTTGCAATTGCTGCACAGTTGAAAAATGATGCGAAATGTCGCAAAACATTGCAGTGAGTCGCAAATATGAATACATCCCAAGAACACTTAAAAAAAGGCACAGAAAAAATACAAGAAAGATAAAACGTTTTGGTTAGTTAGCAGCTAAAATTTTAGTTTCAAAAACGTTCATTGCAAAAACATTGAGGGTATTTATCAAACCTGGAGCAGCTGTGCATAACAACCAATCAGCTTCTCTCTTCAGTTTGTTCAGTTAAGATTTGAAAATGAAAGAGAGAAGATGATTGGTTGCCATGCACAGCTGCTCCAGAATTTGCCTGCTCCAGTATTGATAAATTCCCCTCATTGTCTCATATTGCCTTCCTATGATGTCGGCTCTGGGATGACAGTGTTGTCTTAGTCTAGCTCAGGAGGAGATCAATTACTTGTTTTTATGAACATGTTTTATGATGTGGGTGAATTATTATAGATACTTTAAGACAGTAATTGTATTGTATTACATATGTTGTCTCTAGTGGAGTCATAATAAATGTGATATTTGTTGTGGCTTGGTTATATCGATCTGTACTTACAAATCTGGATCATTCCTGAGAGACCAGTGAATGAATATTTTCCGGTGTCACCTAGTGACGAGAAGCATGGAGACGGTGTCCCTGTTAATCAGGAAGCCGGGTGGCGAGTCTTTACACACCGCCCGACTAATCAGGAAGCAGCGTGTAATGACTCGCTGCCCGGCTTCCTGACTGGTCGGGAAGCTGGCACCTTGTGACGAGGGAGCATGGAGCCGGCTTCCCGGCCAATCAGGAAGCTGGGTGCCGCGTCATTACGAGACGAGAAGTATGGAGACGGCGTCCCTGCTAATCAGGAAGCCGGGTGGCGAGTCTTTACACACCGTCCGGCTAATCAGGAAACCAGGTGACGAGTCATAACACACTGCCTTGCTTCCTTATTAGGACTTCCGTTACCGGTATTGGCGTGTACCGAAAAAAAGATCGGTACTCGATACCGCAAAAACGGTATCGGTGCACCCCTAGTAGAAACTATTGAAGCTAGAGGATCAGCATGACAGGCAGGGAACTGACATTGTAAGAAGGTCAACAATGGCAAACCTGTATTTATCTTATGAAACGTGTCTATGAAATGAAATTAATGGTAAAAGCCGCGCTGTGTGAATGAGACCGCAAAGTGTCAGATATAGTAGATGCTGACCTTGGAGTAATGTGATACAATGTGTAAAAAGTGCAAAACAAAAAAGAAACGCATGTATATAACATGCACCTTAGTGTAAATGTAATTGCTACAAAATATCCATAATGAAAAATCAAATGCACTAAATATTAACTGTGAATCAATGTGATGCAATGTGCAAAGAATACCGACAAGAAAAACGCATGTGTGTAACTTGCACTCCAGTGAAAATAATAAATGGTTAAAAAATGTCCATGATCCTGGATCTTCAATAGTCCATTAAGTAAACAGAAGATAAAACATTGGATGTAGAATAAACTTAGTCTCCTGTGACCATCAACAAAGAAATCTTCTGGAATGCACCTCACCTTTAGCAGAGACCCACCAGGGTCTGTATGCGCTGTTCCTCTAATTCAAAACAGGTAGAGGAAGCACCTGATGCCGAATACCTCCGAGTGATTACCTCCTCTCAGGTACAGACTCTCTTGCAGTCTCAGGAGTTGGAAACAGACAGTTCATCCGAATGGCCCATGCATCAAATAAAATAAAAAGTGGAAACTCGTAGTGCAGATGGTTTTAAAAGGATACTAGACTTTATTAAAAAAAGGGGAATACTACTCACAAATCATAGATAAAATTGAGGTATTTTGTAAGCAGCCACAGACACTGTGTGCAAATCGCTCAGCTCCTCTACTCCACCCTACGTACGTTACGTCAAAGGGCGTGACTTCATCAGGGGTGTGGAGACAGGAGCTTAACTGAGCGCATATATTAAGACCAGTTGTCATGGTAGCCACCATAAACAAATGGCGGCCATGACATTTTGAAAATTAAAACACCAAACTGAACATGTTATAACTGAAAATAATATACAAAAAAGTGATTGACACTGTGGCAGTTATTACCCTTCATCCAGCTAAGTGTGTCTATGAAATGAATTCTGGACAACCGGTTTTAAAAGAATGCATAAGGGTGGGTACAGGGCATTGTATACCAGAATCTGCCTGAAACTTCAAGGGTTAACTCGTTATTTTTCCCCAAAATTAATCCCTTGGAAGCTTAACTTGCATTAATGGAAAACAGCACAGTTTGCGTCATTTGGTTTAATTATTTTTAATCTGAAGATGAACGAGTTTTATATTGTCCTTTTTTTTTCTTGTTTTTGTAGTCCGTCCTGAACAGTTTACATTTATTTCAATGAAGTTGATTGTGTGAGCTGTGACTTGATGAGTTATCCAGAAATAACTCCCCGGCAGCCTGCTAGGCTTTACATTTCTTTTGTGGCCAATTTGGCTGGTGACTGGTATAAGCACATAAAAGTTGCACTCATGTACGCACCTAACAGTTCTATTCATGGTATCCTAATAGTGATTATTCAAAACGTTGAGTGGGCAGTTGATTCGTGTACCACATTCAGCCTGGCCCAACCCTCACAGACGTCTTTCTTGATGCTCATCTCCTGACGCTTTTGTCGAAATCACCGCCTTTCCCAAATTCTTTCATAGTCACTATGTCGCCCCCACAACACATCTTATCTCTTGTTCATACTGTTTGGATTACTTTAGAAACAGAAAAGCCTACAGCCTTCCTATGGCTGCAGTAAATGGATAATATGTGTATATTTATGAATATAAAATATAGAAGTGTTATGTATATTTAGAATACTGCTGTGCTATTCAGACAGTACTTGCCTGTACCTATCGTTAAAGGCAGTGTATGTATCTATGTTTTTAGATATAAATGTCAAAATGATCAGCTGGATGTAAATAATCTTACCAATCTGCCTTTATCGTTTAAAAATAACAATGATATATATAGAAAAAAGTAAATTATATTTGTGGGTTGGGGCAGCCATATGTGACTTTGCTTTACAGCACTACACAAGGGTTGTGCTTTGCTGCTCCTTCTCACAGTGCAAGGCTGGGAGTTGGCTGACTTATTAAAAAAAAATTGCACCCTCTGCATTACTTATTTCTTATCTTGTACTCTCTAAAATGTACTCTTCCCAATACTTAATGCCGGCATGGAAGACTGCAGCTGGCACATGTCGGCTCTATATACCGAGAGTTGAGCGATCATGTAACCGCTGGTTCATCAGTTTATTATCTACCTGCAGAGAGCGGTGACTATCAGTCCCGATTCCTTCCTCTACTCTCTATTTCTCCTGCACTCATTGGAGGGACAAGCAGAGGAGGGGGTGGGCAACGCTGGCTCTAGAGGGGCAGAGCCAGCTGTCAGACAGCCGGGTGGATCTTGACAATATTGTCGGAATCCTTCCCGTCTGCAGCAAGGCTGTGTGTATCAGCATATAACAGGCAGAAGCCTGACTTGAGGTATGCTGACTTGGGGTCACTGGAGTACATTAGCGTATTTACTCCTGTGACCCAAAAGAGAAGTAAAGCTACAAAAAATTTTGCTTCCCATTTAACGGTTAATAAAGCGGACCTTTATCCATATCGTTAAAATAACAAACAGCCCTTTAGAAATGTTCAGTAATGACAATCTACAGACACATACTTCTAGATAATTGGCTTTTTTGTATTCTTTGCATACCTTATTTTTCTTTTATTCCCCAGTCTTCTGACAGTGGCCATGTTTACTAAGGGCAGATTACTAGCTCTCCATTTATTTCCTGGATTTCTGGCACATGTGACTAGACATGTGACCGTGCACATCATCTCAGGGGAGGAAAATGCCTTTCCCTGAGATCTCATGAGATTACAGATGAGATTTCCCAGCAATGCTCTGCTAATGACAAGGCAAGCCCAGTGTGCATTGCTTTACCAAACTGAAGTCATTTTGCCCTTTCAAAGCAGGAATTGAATGCTCTGCAAGTGTAAGTATTTCAAAATCACAGCATTTTACACATGACATGTCTATGCTATTATTAATCATCATACATAGAGGAATGCATTGTTAGAATTTTATTTTTGAGTCTAAAAGTCCGCTTTAAAGTTCATCTAAATTCTCTAGTTTGCTTCCTCTTATTTTTAAGGCAAATTGGCATGTTTAACGGCTTAAAGTAAATAGTAATAAGGTCAGGGCGTTTTTTACCTTATTGCATTCTCTGCATTCTGGTAAAAACTGCCCAGAACCTTTCTCTCCCCCAGTCGCGCTCCCTCGCCCATAGGCTCCTTCTGCCATCAATCAAAGAGAGAAGGGGAGAGGCCTGCCACCGTGCTGTGTGTGTCTATGGATGCACACAGCCACTGCAGGCACGAGCGAGCACGGGTGCCTCCATTAGAACAATGGTGGCACCCGTACAGGGGGTGGGGGAAGAACGCTGCGGGGACCCCCTTGAAAATGAGGAATGAAAAGATTTTAAAGAAAAACAGCCTCAGGCAAAGGTGGGCATCCCTATAGCTAATATTCGAAAAAGGAGGGTTTAATATTGCTTTAGGTAGTGTAATTTACCTTTTTTTTATTATTTTGTTAATGGTAAATGCAACTGGGGAATTTCTCATGCACCTCGTTAGAAAGTGCTGGGATTGGGGTTGGGGGCAGGGCTTTTACATAATTTCTCTAAGATGTGATGACTGTGTATGACCACAGTGCGGTTGGACGCGTGGCAAACCATTGCCTGTGTTCCAGTGCAATGCAAATGCAAAAAATGCTGCATGCTCTATTTTTTGTGTTTGCAGTGGACCGGAACACAGGCAATGTTTTGCCACGCGTCCGATTGCACTGCAGGCGGGGGGACGTGGCTGTGGTGCCATTGACTTCGCCCCAGAACGAAAGGGGAAGTTTTGTGAGCGATTGCTGTGCGTTCCAGCAGCTACCGCTCTGGAACGCATCGCAAATTGGTGTGAATGGGCCCTGAAGGAAGGGCAGTGTCAGCATTAATCCAGAGATGATTTGAGGATCTACAGCTGATGATTTGAGGATCTACAGAGTGATGCACAAACAAGATACATTTTTGTAATTAGTTATGGTATTTGAATTCCTATTTTAAGGTTTAACCCCTGAGTTTAGTGTCCCTTAAATATAAGCTGCTGTGGAGGTTTGTATTAAATTGATTAAAACACTAGTTCATGGCACTTTGGGATCCTTTTATGCTATGTATCATAAAGTTATACTCCAATCAGTAGTATGCTAAAAGGGAGGCCAAAGGGTTATTCCCTACCACCAGATAAGCAAGGTGAAACAATTCTAATCTCATTGAACAATGTGACAACCAAGGTCATTAAAACTCAGTAAAAAAATACCATGTATATGTCAACTCAGATAAAAATCAGCAGTTTAACGTTATAGAACGCGGTCAAACAGTGCTGTGGAATACTGAAAACCAGGTGTGAAAGGCTGGTTCCAGTGTACTGTGCCTTGTTGCTGCTGCACACTCTTGCCTAGAGCAAAATAAAAGGGAAAAAGTCACAATGGCATATTGCAATACAATTCTGACAATTTATTGAGTAAAGTAAACAAAAAAAATGTACCTTCAAAGTTGGGCAGTAAAAAAAAACATATCCAAAGTCCCAGAAGATCGTCCGATGGCACCAACCATGGCCAGCAGCTGGCAGTCCAGAATTCAGAGTGGAAAACATGGGCACCTTGATTGTTTCCAGGGATATAGCTCTACCTTCTCTTGCTACCATGTCCTGTGTTGCTAGGAACACTTTTTGCTCAGGAAATCATCCCCTTCATCATAGGAAAAGCACAGGTTCACTTTAAGAAGCAGATTTTTTTATTTCTAGTACCTGAACACATCTAAAATATTAATATTCTCTTTACACAGATCGGCAACGAAATCCACATACTAGAATGTCTTGGGTCCCCCTGGTCTTGGGTATTCTCACTGCTTTAGTCACAGTTGTGGCTATGACTTTAATCTTTCTGAGAAAGAGAAGAAAGGAAACAAGATTTGGGTGAGTACTCTATATATGATTTCCAGTCGTCAGGATGGGAATTGTAATCCCTGTTTTAGGATATCCACAAAATGTTAAGTTTATTGCTATAGTAACAAGTTGCTGATATTTATTATATGATAATGTGTTGATATTTAAACTGTCAAAATGTTACGTAGCTTTGTAGAGTATTGTAAGTTAAACATAATCACTTTCTGTATCATCCATTGACTGACACAGCATTTCATATTTACAAACCAGGGGTTATGGTGCTGCCTACAGGGGGTTGGACACTAGGGCAAAAAAAAGAGGCCAGCCCCTAGGGGTCATAACCCCCTCCTTTAACTCTCATACTTAGTTTCACTTAGGGCCCATTCACACGGCTGCAGACAGCCATAGACAGTCAAAAAGGACATATTCCAGTGCCTGAAAGTCAAAGGTGTTTGCTTACAATTCATGACAGGCCAAAGCTGTATGCACGTCCAAATGGTTACATCCCTGAAGGGAGGGATAAATGGCCCTGGATGCAAACTGTCTTCCATTTTGACAGTGTACAACTCTCTGTGGCCGTGTGAATGAGCCCTTAGTGTCCTCAAGGAGGTTGGATGTCATTCTCTGCTTTGCTTTTTGCTCAGGTCGAGGACTTCTGTCCTAATGTTGTCCTGGTATGTTCTGCCCGAAACATACTCCCTTCATACCAGGGTTCCTTCTACCAGGCACTGGGTGATTTCTTAAACCATAGACTTTAGACCTCTCTGTCAGGGCTGTTTGGTTATGCCTGGGCCTTGGCCAGTTTTCCACCCAGTTTGTAGTGGGTACTGTCAGCGGATGCTAGTTGGCTGCAGGTGGGTTCTCTTATATTTGGGAGCTCTTATATTTGGCTGTTGGGTTCTGTTTGAGCCTGCGGTTGTTATTGTTCACCCCTTTTTTTGTGTTCTTTTACATACTTAAAAACTGAAGAGCTCTAAGCATTACGGCTTGTTTTGGGTACTGTAATTTTTCGCAGTGGCACAGCCGCATACAATTTTAAAGCTTGACATATTTATTATCTATTTACTCGATGCAACCTCATTGTGTTTGTGTGCACTAAGACTAATTTGAGTTTATTTCTTACTGGAGATATAAGATTTTGAATTAATATGCTGAACTAATTATAAAATAAGAAAAACATTATTGTGTTTTGAGTTACTAAGCAACCCTCCCTTTAAGTAGAGTGTGGAAGAATTAGAATTAGGCTTTTAATACAGTTAAGTTTCTTCATTTTGTCTAGCAGGACAATAAGTGAAGTAAAAACTGCTCACTGGGGAGTAGGGCTGCAACTAGTGATTATTTTAATAATTGATTAGTTGGCCGATTTTATTTTTTTCAATTGGATAAAAAAATGAAATAAATAACATCCGTAATTTAAAATAAAATACACAAATGCAATGCCACATACAGAAAGTTTACCTCAGAATAAAACTGCATGAACAATTTTTTGCGTTTGCGCTGCACTGGAACGCACGGCTTTGTGGAATGTGCGTTCCAGTGCGGGTGATCACACTATAGGTGGGAGGCACGTTTGGGATGCCATTAAAATGAATGTCACTGCAACGCACCTCCCGCAACAGAATTTGTCGGCTGAAAATAATTTTTTTCCCCATAATTTTTCTTTTTAATAATTGTATTGTAAGCACATGGCACTTGAATAGCTTCAGCCAGGGTATGACGGCTGCCAGTGGCAAGATTCCGCAGATGGCAGATGAGTGTAAATACAGCAGGTAGTGGGCGGGTGCAATAGCCAGCCTGCTATTGGCCGTTTCAAATTGCAATATCCAATAGCAGGCTGGCTGTTGCGCCCGCCCACTGCTTGCTGTGCCCTCCTTCCAGCATGGAGGAGAGAGCTAGGGGATCCAACTAATCGATAATGAGAATAGTTGACAACTATTCCCATTATTGATTATTATCGATTAGTTGGTTGCTGCCCTATTGGGGAGACAGACAGCAACAGAAACTTCACCATGGTTCGAATCCTTTCCTACTTTATCTAAAACCACAACATGAGACATGGTTGGTCCATGAAGAGAACCATAATAACTTTGTGTACATACTGTAGTTTTCATGTATGACGTACAATTCACACACTTCCTAAGAATGATAATGCGTCTATGTGGAGAAAGGAGCACCGAGACAAGCCAGGACATGTCTGCTGCTTCTCTCCATTGTAGCCTCTCCAGAACAAAGGACACATGAGGGTAGGGGGTTAGTTGCTCAGCAACAGCCTGTGTACTCCCCCTTCCCTCCCCTCTCATGCCGGCTCCTCCCGGGACCTTTGTAAGTGTTGGTGGGAAGGCTGCATGCTCTCTTCCTCGCTGACTGGTGAACTAGAGGCTGCGCTGAGGCCGGTCTCTGTCTGTGGATTCAAAAGGATACGGACTTAACCCTGTCTGTTCTGCTCCACTGCTGCTGTGAGGCCTGCTGGGATCTGTTGTTCTACCCTTACTGGATGTACTCACACGGTGCCTTGTTACCTGTTGGATTACCTCTTGCTGCACCTCTGACCCCTGGACTACTAGCATTGTGACTCTGGATCTATTCCTTCCTTGGCCCGTTGCCTACTTTCTGGGTGGACCCTCCCCGTGGCCTGCAACCCACCAGGACCTAACCCCGGCCTTTGTACCTTGCTTTGTATACCTGAATTCCCCAATAAACACCCCGCACGCGGGGTTCTGTGTGATTTGCCTCTGTGTATTCTCTCTGCGCTCCTAGTTCGTCACAGTCTACTATGTACTTACATTTTGCTCACTGAAATGTATAATTTTTTGGAATAGATCATTCCTGGTGATGAAATGTGTAGTTGGAACGGACCAGCTATTTCTGACTCATATATACATAATTTATAAGTTCCTCCTAAATTGGTTGGCTTCATTTTTCTGACTGATACAGCTTCCAAAATGGCTGTATTCCACGATAATGGGAAAACTCGACAGGAAAAATAATACACTAAGGGGATACCACGCACTGGTTCACAAAACCAAATTACAATGCAAGCTTGCAAGACCACATGGTTAGATTAGATGTGCCATCTTTATAGAGAACCTGTCGCCAGACTACTCATTTCAACAGAAATCTTCTGATTATGTTACATGTGCATTTAATGTAGTTTATGCTGTAAAGGCTCCCTTGTGTAGACATCCAAAAGCCTTGAGTCTGCTTCTAGGTGTCTCCATCTTGGATGTGAGGTCAGCTGCTCCAGCAGACTCCAAGCTGTCATTCTAGTGACACTATAGTACTTACCTAGCAGCTAAATAAAAGGTTACGTAGATGGGCGAGTAGAGGAGCTGGGCCAGCATAGAGAGTATTCACTCCCAGAAATTGAGATAGCTACGACATGCAAGCAGGGCCGGATCTACTTTCTCCGGTATCTGCAGATGTCTTTGCACACGCTTTATTTGCAGAATACCCCTGTACCATAAAATCTGAGACACTCTATTATTTAAAATAGCAGCAAATTCTTTCATTAGCATGCTGCATCCTGCTCCTTGCTATCCATGGCTACAAAGTGTGATGGGTGAGCTCAGTGGACAACAGGCAGCCAAGGAGCGTATTAGGGGCAGGTTACTTTAAGACCATGATCAGGGAAGGATTTAGTCTCTCTGCTGCCCCAGGGCCAGGTTCCTCAATGCGCCCCCCTACCTGCCAAACCCCCCAATGGAGAATGGCAGACCTGCAGGTTGCATACAAGTGATCTTGGCAACATCGCTGAGATCACTTGTACAACACAAGCGGCGCCTTCCTTCCCCTTAGCTCTGCTTGCCCAAAGCAGGGCTAAATGTAGAAAACAACTACATGTCCCGGGAGTCGGAAGACAGGAATTCTACACCCGCTGCTGCCCCTCTACTCCCTGCTGCCCCAAGGCCGGGCCTTGTGGGAAATCCAGCCCTGACCATAACACATCTGGTCACCGTTTACTTATTTAAAGCCCCTCAGATTAAAAATATTGGGTTCTTTTACAAAATAAACCTGAAGCTACCTGCACTCTTTTCTCCAGGTGTTACCCAACTATCCAGGCAATAGGATTATTTGGGATGTTCTGTTTGTTTTTCAGGAAAGCCTTTGTGCATGGCCATGTCCAGGTTTTATACAGTGTTCTGCACCATTTTTAAAAGGATCTAAAACATATTTTAATTAAAATTTTTAATTGAGGTGTAAATAACATTATTTCCACAGGCATATGTTTGGCTCTGTGTTGGGTCGAGGAGGTCCCGCTATCCAGTTTACGGCAGCCAGGTCATTTAATAGGAGAGGTACGGAGGTGCTGGAAGCAACATGTAAGTGAATATGTGCTTTTTTTTTAATTTGGGTAGTTTACACAGCTCTCTCTTATTTTCTGCTGGGACGAATAAGTCAATTTCAAATGCAATTTGCACTCCAAGCAGGGTGTCAATTGCAACTGATTGAACAACTCTGGCAGTAGGAGGTACACTGTAGTTCTGCTTCTTGAGGATTGCGATCTATGAAGGCTTTCCATTATTACAGTTATTCTTTAACAAAAGGATCCACCACCTACACACAACACTCAGGCACAGTATATAACTTACCACGTGTTACACTGACCACGTGTCACATACTGTGAACTAACTTCTGTGATCATGAAGCGTCTTGGGAATGTGACTAGCCCATTTACTAGCACAGGCCGTGCGCGCTGTTTTAAAATCCTTGCTCATCACTTAAAAAGTTCCTGCATTAAAGAGACCCTGTCACCAGTCCATTCATTTTAACAATAATCTTCTCTTAGTCACTTGTCTACCAGTGGCTAATACCAGTGGCTGGTAGCAAGGGTTTTTAAACAGACTATAGCAGCTGAGAGTGTGTTTTAAATCTTGAAAGCCAACTTTTTAGTTGAAAGGGATTCATTACTTCCCATAAGTGCCATAGAGGGGGATGGAAAAGCTGGGTCAGCACAGAGAGTAATCGGACACTCCAAGAAGAGGGCAATAAAGTGCAAAGATGAAGAGGGCTGTGCTAGGGAGTTGACTTTTACTGTAGTTGTCAAATTTTCTTGCAAGTTGACCAGCAAGTAAATACAACATAATTTATGTAAATGAAAATCACTGGATGTAAAAATTTTACATACTTGATTTTTCTGTGCTTTTACCTGCAAGTTTGTAAGTTGGTGACAGGGTTTCTTTATAAATAGCTCCATAATATTTGCTCTGAATGTGAATATATACTGAAATGTATTAAACAATGTCACAGTTATTGCACTTTTCACATCAGCTTCCAGTGGTGCTGTGCAAGGATTTTACTTCTGTACCTCTTATGCACACCTGGTTGTGCCCACACACAGACCAGTCTTTGCAAGTGATGCAGATGATTTGAGCATAAAGCTCAATTCACAAAATGTATTTACCAGAACAGTTATTTTTTTACCAATAAAAGCTAATGAGAGTTAAAAATAATCAATTGTCTCCAAATATTGATTATGATGGCTAGGGATATACCGATACTAGTATTGATGCCAATACCGAGTACTCGTACTCGTCCGATACCTTCCCTGATACCAAAACTTCCGGTCAGAAGGAAATTACCTCTGACCGGCAGTGCCACAAGGGAACATAGGGGTTGGCTTCCCGGCCAATCAGGAAGCCGGGCGGCGGGTAATGCCACCGGGCATCCTGATTCCATTCTGTTTGGCTTCCCGGCCAATCAGCATCGATCCGGCCAAACAGCATGGAGCTGGCTTCCCGGCCAATCAGGAAGCTGGGCGGCTAATAATGACACCCCGTCAGGCTTTCTGATTGCCCGGGAAGCCGGCCCCATGCTAGCAGAAGTACCATTATCGGCGAGTACTGAAACATAAATATCGGTACTCGATACCAAAAAACATTATCAGTGCTACCCTAATTATGGCTAATTCCATATTGGAACACTTGTTTTTATCTGTAAATCCTCACACTTGTTGGAATATCTGGGTGTGAGTGGGTGCCAATTTTTCTCTCTTCTATGGAGAACGGGGAATATTTTCACCATGTGTGCTCTGCTAGCACTCAACTGAAAGCATTGTGGCAGGTTCCTATGGTGCTTCAGTACAGTGGTGGATTATATCTCCCCAGTAGTTTTGGTGAGGCATTTGTCCATTAATGGCCATCCTATGGATCAGCTCAGACCAATAATAATTAATAGAACAACATTTTATTTCTAGTGGCTTATCTTGTAATTGATTTCCTGTCAACAGTCTTTAAAGTAAACTTATGGTTTGCCCATACAGGGCATCAGGTTTACTTTAACACTGGCCCCAACAGGTCTTATGCTTACCTTCTGTTCACTCCATAACTTCTCCATTCACTGCCAAGAGCAAGAGGAGGAGAATGCCCTGGCTTCTGGCACTTCCACGCGATAGCAGGAGACGCCACTGTGTTTCACTGCTGCCTCTTGGGATAGTTGGCTGCTTGACATCCCGTGAGAATATTTTCCTACAATGTGCTTGAATGCATTCTCATGGGTCTTTGAGTGCCCAGCTATCCCAGGATCCAGCGGTAAGGCACAGTGATGTCAGCCTAGCCTCTTGGAAAGCGTTTTCTAAAAATAGTTTTTGCAGTTGATTTGACTTTGGGGGGTGGGGGTTTAGTAGAGAAGACCTTTTCTTTTCATGGAATGTGCACTCTATATACATTCTAATATAGTCAAGTAATGCTTGGTTACAGCCCAACTCCAATCCAATTTTGTTTTCTTTTCCAGAGTGGGGAAGGGTTTATATTGCTGTTTCTATAGCCATTTGGCCAGTCTTCCCTTACATGCCTGTGTAGTCACTGATGCAAGTAGTGACCAGAATTTCTCCACTTGGGATACAAACAGTAATAAAAGATTTTAAGTACCTTGCACTGTAATCGTTACTTTTTGTAACTCTCTGTCTTGAAAAAAATCTTTATTAAAAATATTGTGAAAGAAAAGATTTTAAGTAGATTAAGAAAAGCAAAAACCCTTTTTTTTTATTGATTTCCATCTTCCTGTTAGGAAGATCTCCTCACTTCCTGTTTAGTTACCCAACCAGGAAGTAAGTTGAAACCTCCCCAGCAGGTGAAATATTTTGCCAGCACACCTTTGATCCAGTAAAGTCCAAGTTGTTATTTAAATGTCAAAACAATCACATCATCAACGTATGATGTGATTGTTTTGTTGATTATACTGTATTTTAATTTTGTAAAGGGTGGTTCCAGTTAGGAGTACAGATGGCAAAAAGTTGAAAGAAAAACCTGAGAGAGACTATAACCCTTTCGCTGAAGTTGGGCTTTTCAGTGGCAAGGCTGATATTAAAATGTATTGATGGTATTAGTCTTTTCTTACTATTGAAATATTTGTGTGTGTTTTTATGTTTGTTTAGTATTAAAATATTCATGTTCATTTGCTGACTCTACAGTGGACAGCATTGGGATTAGTGATGAGTTGAAATCAAAGCTTACAGACGTCCTCATCCAGCAGCAGCAGTTTACCTTGGGAAGGACATTAGGAAAAGGTAGGTGAGAAGGAATGAGCTCTCCCAGACTGAAAATTGTTTTCTAAAATGTTTCTTTCCACCTAACTGAAATTTCCTGTTCACTTTAGGAGAGTTTGGCTCTGTAAGAGAGGCTCAATTAAAGATGGAGGATGGTTCGCTTCAGAAGGTCGCTGTGAAGATGCTGAAGAGTAAGTCTTATATACTGTATAGAGATCAATAGCCCTGAGTGATGGAATCTTTGCACTATAGTGTTTATGTTCAGGACCCAAAAACAATAATGTCATATATTGCAGTTTACCAGTTCTTCCATGTGGTGGCTGCATTTGTTTTCAGGTATTTTCCCCTCATTTTTACCTGGTCATGCTGCAAACAACACACTTCCTGTCTCATGTCTACGCTTATTTCCTCCAGTGTATCTCTGGGGGCAACCATGGCTTTTACACAGGGTGAATGCGTCTGCCTTTGTTAAGCTCCATTGTGGTGGTATGATTGGACTAGTAGTTTAAACAAATACTTGTTTTTGTATGAAGTGACATAGACATGGCATTTATGGATCAAAGATCAAAAGGTAATTTCTGTACTTGCTCTAATGTTGTTATCCTGAACAATTAATGCAGCCACCACATCTAAGTACTGGTAAGCTGCAATATATTGATTATTTTGTTTTTGAGTTTACATATCCTTTAGGAATATAAACTGAATAAAATCCCAGTCTCTTCTACAGTGGTCAAAGGTTATAGCTTTATGTAATTTTGCAGCCAAATAGTTCAGAAAATGCCTTTTCTTAAAAATGAAATATTGTAATACAGTTTAAAATACATACATAGTTTTTGTTAAATTAGTTTTGGTAGTTCTAACTGTAATATTAAGTACCAAAATGCTGTGATCTTCTTCTTTTTTTATGGAATTACACAGACATGGCTTTTAATAATGTGCTTTTCCTCTCATCCCACTGTTAAGATACCAGGAGAGTCACTGTTTGGAGGGGTAATTTTACATTTTACGGCTAAGATTATGTTTTAGGGGGTTTGTTAAGCAGGGGAAGAGTTAAGGGCTCACTTTAGGAGTTGGAGATTAAAATAGAATTCCAGTCACAAATTGTATTAACCCTTCCAGTGGGGCTACCCCTGCACTGCAAGGGTTAGCTGCTCGTTTTTTGTCGAGGTTAAAAAAAGGTATATTCACCTGACCCTCAGAGCTGGCCGGCTGCAGTGATGGACTGTCCCTCTGCGTCCTCATATCTGTCCCCTAATATAATTAAAAACCTTTTATTTGCAAGTTTTTCCTGTTCATCGTTGGCAAAATAAAAAAACTTCCTGTGTATGACTATTAGTCCCTATGTGGCTCATCAGATTTTCAAAAAGCCTGTTTTTATAAGTAACTTGTCAGTTTTGTATATGCGTGTATAATATATCTATAGATATATAGATATATATCATTTCCACTTTTGCAGCCAAATTTTAGAAAACCCCTTCTAGACATTTGTTATGTGTTTCCACAGCATACCTAAAGAATTTTTTTTTTATATATTTCTTACTTTTTTGTTGTATCTAAGTAGATGACCTTTTCAAGCTTCTCTCTCAGTTTCAACCGGAAACTCTGATTGTCCTAATTGAAAGACTTAGGACAGACTCGGCTCCCGCTCATTAGCATACACTATCCTCAACTCTTTAATCCATTGTTAGGACAGACAGTCCTGTTCATCTTGTTTACAAGTGATGATGAACTCTGCCAGTACAGTAAATACAGAGTTAATTATTTGAAACAAAGCTTCCCCCCCAGACAGTGAGAACTAAGCAGGTTTTCGCAGTCCTTGAAGTAGCAGAAAGAACATCTGCAAAGGGTAAGCTACAATTTGTATTTTCTTTATATTTTTTTTCAGTTCTGCTATGTGAATGGGAACGTGCAACAAATATAAAGTAGGTTCTATTTCAATGTGGCTGCAAAAGTGGAAATACACTTTAATTACCTACTGAACTTGCTACTATGTAAGACCCTGACCCACATAGTCAAAACTTCCAACTTGCATATTTGTTCCAGGTCAGTGACTTGCAAAGTACAGAACATGCAACCTCAGCACAGGCTACTTCCCTATTTCTGTCACAACAGGTTCTCTTTAACACATGCCAAATTGCATGAGAGCTGCCATTGTGAGACTGAGCAGTTCGGAATAAGGTATAATAAGTGGTTAATAAGACCCATACCAGCTCCAGAAACTGCTAAGCATGCCTCCATCCTGCTGTAGGCACAAAATTTGAGAGCAGATGAGTGAAGGTCATTATGTGCAGGTCTTTAAGGGAGGTCTTTAAACCATTGCTGGCATCTACATCATAAAAACCTTGTTAGATGTGATTCCAATAGACAAGCACAGATTTCAGTTCCAGCACAGATATAATGAGCCTTCCGGATTCTAATTTCAGAGCTTGTTCCTCCGCACTTCTCGCCTCTTCTAACATTTCTCCCTTTCTCCTGCCAGCGGAAATTTTCTGCTCCAGCGATATTGAAGAATTCTTAAGAGAAGCTGCTTTCATGAAAGAATTTGACCATCTGAATGTCTGCAAATTAATAGGTAAAAAAAAAAGAAGATGTTTGACACATCTCTTCTATGCACTGCTCGCTCTGGTAATTGTAGCATTGCAAAAGTTTTCTTATTTTGGGATATGTCTAAAAGTTTTACATTTGCAACTTTTGTATGTATAGTTTTTTATTATAAATTTTTCCTAATGCAGGATCCTTGCTCATAATTGGCACTGTCTTATAGATGTTAGAGAAATTCAGGTTTATCCAGTCAGGCAGAGGTGCAAAGGGTGGTGATCCACAGAGCTTAAACAGAGATGATTCTTCACTGACAAGATGACAGTGAGCTAAATTATAATTGACTATTATGGATTAGTGTATGGTGGACCTTAGCTTAGCTCTTTGTACTTCTATACTGAACCAGCCCAGTTTAGGTCCCTCCAGAGAGGTAAGTGACTATGTACATGTATTCATAGCAAACAACCAGGAATCATACTAGGTAGGGATGGGTATGGAATAACTTTTTCTAGGTAGGTATCCTGGTTAGACATTGAATCCAGTGTGGCGGAAATTATTCCCTTAGACAGGTCTCCAAAGCACAAGGTCAGCTACTGTCTCAGATCAACCTAAAGTACCAGGAGGAAAGTGGAAAGCCATCTATATAAAATCTTATAAAGATTTTTAGTAAAAGATGTGTTCAATAAAAACCTGACATGTTTCAAGGGCTCAGAAGGTCCCCCTTCATCAGGGCTTCAAAAGATTGAATAAAAAGTACAATAAATATATCAGCTAATTTGTTCACATTGGGATATAATTATTTCAATATTTAATAAGTTTCACTAACCCAATGGGAACTATTTTAATCTCTTATAGCACTGATAAATGGGAACCATTGGAGGCCCTGAAATGCATTGGTGTGTTCTAAGACAACTTTCAATAAAAATCTTTTCTGGACTTTATATAACAGAGTATGTCATTATTGATTGTCATTATTGATTGTCTTCATAAGTCTTTTAACAGCTAATGCAAAGATGAGTAAGATAGAATTCCAGTTTTCATCTTTTAAACCGACAGATACACACGTTTGAAAGAAAGCCAGTCTGTGTTGCCTCTATCAACTGATAAAGTTCCTCCCTAAAAAAAAAATGTAAAATAAATCCCGGGAACAGCCAAAATAGTGTTGGTTGTTTTGGACAGAGTGGGAAGGGTTGGAACTTCTGTTGAGATTTTATTTCTTGTGTTCCCATTGGGGGGATTCATCTTCTTCCATCTTAATACAGGGTTGGTGCCTATAGGCAACAGAAGCAAAAAGAAAGCTTTCCTCTGTATAGTTATCTACCACATTTTATTTCCTCTGATCAACAGAAGTGCATTCATCTCTTGTAAGATGATTTACATATTGTCATAAAGTGTTTTAGCTAGGTTAGCACCTATAAAACAAATTTTTTTTATTTGTAAACGAAAGGGTTGTAGTAAAAGGAGGTTTCTTTGGGAGCCAAAGTTTGTGTGCCTACAGTCTTCAGGGAGGAAATCCTTACCAAGAAAAAAAGCATCAATACAGTAGGAAAAGGTTAGAAGGTAAAGTATTTTCATTTCCATCTGTGCCTTCCTGTGCTGGTGATCCTTGGTACTTTCATTTCATGCCCTGGCAAGTAGGAACTTTCCTAGTTCCCTAAAACCTGCTGGTTTTTTTTTTTACTTTCTTTTATTTTTTTTTTATCCTTAAAGCAATATACATAAACTTGAGACACACTGAAGAACATTTTCACCATTGTACAGAAGGAAGAATAGGAGGTACAATTCTGTGTACTCAATAAGATAGTTGAACAACAAAAAACAGACAGATTTTTGGTGTCTTTTTGTTAATCAGGAAGGTAACCCTGACTGAACTTTTAATTCTTCCCCCGCTGTTCTGAAAACCAAAATAATTTGGCTGGAAACCAGTTAGACTCTCCTGTAGACTGACAACATATATTTGTGTTGTTAAAATGAGCAGATGCCCACATCCTTTAGGAAATGCGCTTTTTATGCTCTAATTATGTATTCACAGATAATTTCACATTCCAGAAGGATGTTACTACTTGTGTTATCAAGCTCAAAGATACGCTGCATTTTTAATTTGCTTGGAGATAAGTTTCATGATGTGTCTAGTATAAAAATATTGTTACATTTTGGTATAGGAGATGCATTATATTGGTTTACAAGCTCTGTGCAAAATATACTGAATGGATATTCCTGTTCCTGGACCATTGTAGAAATCTGTACAGTATATAGCCTGTTGTACAGAACGGTTGCCTGGTGGTTAGCTCTGTGATTTTGTGACCAGATTCCGGGCGCTGGATACTGATCCGGCGGCCGGCATCTTGCTTGGGCCCCCCCAGAGCCTGAGGCCCCGGGCGCCCGCACCGCCTGCACCGGCGGTAGTTCCGCCACTGTATACAGTAGTTTTCACCAGTCACTGAGGCTGATTTTCTTTAAGGGCCGGTGCAGACCTTGAAGAAAATCCGGAACGTTGTGCACAATTGCAGACAGCGATTGCTGCGTGGCCCCATTGATTTAAATGGTGTACATTTGTGCGGCAATCACAGAACAAAGGTACATTTACCTTTTTTTGCCGTACACGACGCGCGGCTGTTTTCATGTTCGGTTGCACAGGCGGTGGGAAACGGCGCGATCCGCCCGGCGCGACTGGGGTGGCATTAGAAAATAATGGCACCCACAGTGCGATCGTTGATGATGGGCGACTCCATTACTGCACGGCAATCCATGCGTTATTGTGCAGGATTGCCGCGCGGTTACTGATCGCCTAGGTGTGAACTGCTCACACAATAAATTGTATAAATATTCACGTCAGGTATCCAGTTATGTGCATATGAAATAAGTAGATGGGCATGTATTTTTCACATGACTTGGATAATTAGAGTTAATCTCCGCACAGTTCATTGTGTGAACATTCTCAATTGTCACACGTCACACGTCAGCTCAATAGATCAGGAAGTGAGCAAACACATACCGTTGCTCGCTCACTTCTCGATCATCTCCCTGCGTAGAGCCGTGACTACCAGTCACGGCTCCCTGCAGGGATTCCCCCCTCCCCGCTCCAAACCTCCAGCGCTGACCGGAGGAACGGATGGGGGAGGGGGCGGGTACAGTTGGCTCTGCCTCTAGATAGGCAGAGCCAGCTGTCACTCACGCAGCTGGGTGGATCTCGACAGTAATGTCGGGATCCGTCCCAGCTGTGGCGATCTCAGTATATCACGAGCTGTAGCTGTAGCTCGCGATATACTGAGCTTTGGGTCACGGGAAGACGCTAGTATATGCCCTCCCATGACCCATAAGAGAACTATAGGGAAAAACGCTTACCCCATAGTTCTCTTTTAAATTAGCTCTATTGCCTTCATAAAGCCTATAGTTTCCTTTGGGTGCTCCAGTGCCACAATCTAAAAATCTTCAAGTAGTTTAATCCAAAAGCTAAAAAATCCTGGGCTCCTATAAGGTGGATATGTGGCATTGGGGAATGTGCATGGCACATCAACCAAAGCTGACCTGATCCCTTTCAACTCAACAATGGTTAATGACCGTGACTTTACTTAATGTTCTATGGCCCTTGATGTCAGTCTAACAGGTCTTCTCCAGAACTGCTGATATGTACTTTACATGCTTTCTTTGAACTTACCTTGCATGCACTTTTCCAAAATTTCTTCAACCAAGAGATGTACCTTTTATCCTTTTTTAACTCGGCCCTACTGACTGGTGCTTTTCTTTTTGGCTTCCTATCTTCTTTTGGCAGTTCTGTTTGTCCTGTAGGCTCAGTCGGATCTTATAGCTGTGAGATCATGGGTTTATTTTCCAAACTCAGTCATCCTGTCAGTCCATTTTGCGCCACCAAACTACAAATGGTAGAGGCACATTCTTGTAACTGTGAGGTCCTGGGTTCAGTTCCCTAAATGCACTATATTTGTCTTTTATATATATCAGTGTACTTTTCCAAAACTGTCATTGGTGATATACATTGTATTCTATGGTTCATGGGGAGCAGTAACATATGTCTTAGTTTTGTGAGAGAAAAAAATTATAAGATATGTAAAATTAGTCTTGCTACCTTAGTGTCTGACACATTAATCTTAATGTCTCCAAAGTGCAGAACACTTGAGGACATTGCAAATATTGAGTCTCCGATTCTGTCCAATGCACCCTACCAATCCCTTTTTGTGTCTGCTGTATGCTTCCTCAGTAAGGATCCTCCCACCTGACACGTGCCAGGCTAATTGTAGTTATTTAACAAACATTTAATTAGAATCACTATCAGGGCAGGGAATGATGTACAACCCCAATTCTGAAAAAGTTTGGTTGCTCTGTAAAATCTACATAAAAACAGAATGCAATGATTTCCAAATCTCATAAACCCATATTTTATTCACAATAGAAAACATATCAAATGTTTAAACTGAGAAAATGTCTATTGTGAATAAAATCTGGGTTTATGAGATTTGCAAATCATTGCATTCTGTTTTTATGTAGATTTTACACAGCGTCCCAACTTTTTGGTTGTAAATCGATCTAATTACATCAAGCTTTTTAAATATTCTTATTCTTTATGAATAAACGAAATATATATATATTGTTTTGGTTTAATATGCTTTGTTTATCCAGTGGCAATAAGTGTAGTTTGCCATTTATAACCTCTCTTTTACTGGTCTAATGTAATGATATGACCAACTGCTATGGCAATGATGGGAACTGAAAGGGAAGGTACTCCCAAATCTTCATTTCCTGAGGACTACAGGGGATTGTCACATAGTTGTTCCTAGTTCTACACAGAAAGTTTGGAAAGCTCTGAATTGCATGTGATTGATCCAGTAAATTGGCCTGACTGTAAAATCAACCAATATTCCAGTTGGCATGAAGATTTATTAACACAGCGGTTTTAGGGCCCTATGGTTATTGTATAAGATCTGATTGATAGGGCCTACACGGAGATTGTTCCTATAGCTACTAAAGCAATGTTTGTTCTCATTTTATGATCTGCACTAGAAGAAGGACAGCAGGAATTTGAGCGTTGTGGTTAGTATAGATCTGGAGGATTTTCCGCTTGTTATCCCAGGGAGCAGTAACAGTGCAGTGAACTAAAATAAAAAAATAAAGTTGCACCAGCTTAAAGTACATCTGTCATAATATATATGCAAGGACTGACCTGTAGGTATGTAAACTTTCAGAAAGCTTTGTTTCAAAGTTTCCTTACCAATTAACATATACTTACTACAGGGGTTTATAAGGAAAGGTGCACCAATTGCAGGGTCAACATTTTTTTTTAATCCTGCACTTTAGTCATGTGATGGTTTCCTATCATAAGAAAACTTGCAGTATGATCTTATATTGGCTAATTAACTGAGCTGAGTAGCCTGTATAGGCATATTGGCTGATAACCTTAGTTAATTAGTCAAGATAGGCGCTGTGTACATGCAGTGAGCATTGTAGCCGTGGGGCCAGGACTATGTGCACTATAACAGCACTCATGGGCCAGTGCCTAGGGCAGCAAGATAAAACGGGCAGCTTCAAGCCTCAAAATCTACAAACCTGTGATAAAATTTGTTTATTTTCCCCGAGTCAAGCCACATTATTATGTTAAAAGTCAGCAAACTGCAAGGGAAAGAGTATGCAGGGAATGTTGAGAAAAGTCATGAAACTCATTAAGTTCATGGAAAATCTCTCTTTCTTGTGCGTTTAAAATGATTGTAAAGTAGACAGCATGCTAATTCAAATATACTTTGAGCAACACGATTTATATGTGCTAACATGACAGGGGATGGAGCTTGTACAAAGGGATGTAAACATTCTGGTGTGTCTATAGAAGCATAATACAACACTGCTGTAATACATTTGTCTCTTGACTCCCTTGCTAACTCTCACCTGTAACATATACTTCCCATTCTTTTATTTTCCAAGAATTAGCTCTGTGATATTTCGTTCCCAGCAATTGTTCTACTTATGCTGCATAGTTAATCTATCATGAACGCCTGCTAGGGGCCAGTGACTGCACCTCATTCAATGACTCACTCTGTTTTCTGGCTATTTACACTCTTGATTAGATGATTTATAGACTTGTTTATTTCTGAAACTGACCATCAGTCATATCCGCCTGAGTATATTATTGTGATAAATGAGGTTGTCTTCAAAAGTGTCCAACTAGTTATGATATTTCCTTCTGCAACTTCTTCCTTAATCAATTTTTTTTGGTGTGATACATTTTGTGCTTTTAAGTGTAAATGTTAAGTTTAATTATGTCATGCTTAACAAATCTGAACTATGCGTCATTCATTGCAGCGACAATACAGTTTGCCTTGTCCTGGCAGAAACGGACCACTTTTGGAACCAGGAACAGAAACTGCATTTTTGCCATTTGAAGTTTAAAGTGACACTAAACTCAGGAGTTGAATATTAAAAATGCATTCCAGTACCCTAACTATTAACAAGAATGTCATTTATTTGTGCATCACTCAGCTGTAGATCCTTAAATCATCTCTGAATTGGTACTGACACTGGCCTTCCTTCTGGAGGGTGGCTACTTTTGTTACCCATGGTCCCTGTGTGTTGTAAAGTAGTCACCGCTCCAAGCTCGCTCCTGTGATGGACTACAATCTCAATACAAATGAGTACACTAAACATGAGATTGTGGTCCATCAAGCTTGGAGTGGTGACTACTTTGCAACACACACAGGGACCATGGGTTAGAAAAGTAGCCCCCCCCCCCCCCCCAGAAGGAAGGACAGTGTCGGCATGAATTCAGAGATGATTTGCGGATCTACAGCCGAGTGATACACAAATAAGATACATTTATGTTAATAGTTGAGGTACTTGAATGCATTTTTAAAGATTTAACTATTAGCATAATGCATGCGATACACCCCAACAACTTCCCATAATGGCTGGATACGAAAATAGAAATCATCCAATAGAAGTTGATTAATTAGCACAGCATATAGATGATTTACTGTCCAAAACCACAAACAAATCTATTTTTTACACTATTATTACATCAAACTGAACTGACCACTTGAGCACTGACCACTGACCATACCTGGTCTAGTTTCAAACATCATACATTTTCTGCGGAACTGTGACGGACCGCCTGGTACGCCCTAGTGATGGTTCAGTCCGTCACAGGAACAATCTGTAATAAACCACAAACATCTGGCATTTTACAAAAGAAGAAGCCGTTACCTTGCTGCCAAGTACATTTAGAAAGAAGCATTATACATGTAAAGAAGAAGTATTAATTTATAGCTATTAGCAAAGCAAAATTGTCACTTAGTTCATCTTATATAATATACAAAATGGATTCTTAAGAATAATATGTATTCTTAAAGACAAGATGAATGTTTCTCATATTTCGGGGGCTATACACATAATTTTCCAGCTCAGCTTTACTGGCTGTCTCATGGGCCCTGAGATAACCTCGGTTCACTGATCACACCTGTTAAACAACATTTTCTTGGCTGGTTGTGATCAAATGGAAAATGCATGGTATTTAAATCAAATACATAGTGTTAAAAAAGTGATTCCCTATACATATGAAATTAATTGGATCTGAAGCTGAAGAAAAAAAATAAGACAGTTACTCTATATTTATTAGAACATTTTTATTATATGCATTTTAAATGCAGCTGGTGTAAGCACCTGAATTTGTTTTGCTATTATCTTTCTGTAATCCCCTGACTGGCTGCACTGGTAGAGGCAGGGTCAGCACTAGGAGCCAATCAGTCTTAAGGTGCCCGTACACCTTACAATTATTCCATCTGGGCAGATGGAAAAAGTGCAACGGAGTACGCGGCCGTACAGTGCTGTACGCTCACCCGAACTGCACATCCGTGCAGGTGTCCCTGCGCGGACGCGGATAGGGTCCATCCTAAGAGTACGGACGCCCGCATGTACAGGCAGTTCGGGTGAGCATACGGCCACGTACTCCCATAGAGAAGAACAGGCTGATGCGTACAAATCACACACAGCACCTGTCCTTCCCGGGAACGGCCCGACACGGCCGTGCACGCAACACAGATCTGTACGGGCCGGCTGTTCACTCGTGTGAATGAGGGCTAAAGCTGTTTGTAAAAGGCATAGGAATCTTTAACTTTTAAATGGATGCATATGGCACCCCTTTCTTATTACAAACCTGAAAGGAGACCGGTGCTAATAATGCAGGCAGAGCCAATCGGTTTTAAAAAGGTACATCGGTGAATCTATCTATCGGTGGAAGTCCACAGATTTACTATTGAGTCTATATTGATGTCCAGTACACACATGTAAAACTAGGTCTGGCTGCATGATGATTCATTTTGGTAGTAGTAGAGTTTTGCAGGTAAGGTTAATAATGTTACACACCATTCAAACAAAAGCAGTGATCATTCTGTAAGTCAGTTGACACAGTCCTTAGTGTTTAGATTGCTTATGCTTGGAGCTTCCTATTAGCTGTGCAGTCTAGTCATCTGTAGTTTATTGTACAGCACCCATTAAGTATTCTACATGTATCCTCCACAGGAGTGAGCCTGAGAAGTCGTACAAAGGGAAGGCTTCCAGTTCCAATGGTCATACTACCATTCATGAAGCATGGTGATCTCCACACATTCCTACTGATGTCTCGCATTGGAGAAGAACCCATCGTAAGTTTGTTAGCAGGTGTAACTTTGATATTATAGATGTTTCAATTGCCCTTTTGTGTTGCTTCCTGCTCCTAAGTTAATATAACAATATCAAGCTCAGACCTCCTGTAGTTTACGTTCCTCTTAATGCATGGTTCTGTCATATTGTGCGCAGTCAACATAAGGTGGAGGTTGGCAGTGCAGCAGCTGTCAGATGTAAGGTGACCTCTCATCTTTAACTGCCTGGGCTTAGAGTCATCTTATGTAAATGAAGGGAAAAATATCAGTCTTTCACTGGTTAACCTGCACAGCTATGATATTTTGCCTGAATATTTAGATTCTTGACAAGCCCCAGTTGTTGGCAACAAAGCAATAATAATTTATTTTGCACTCCATTTAACAATCACTCTAAGTTCTTTTGGGCGGTTTATGTATTCCCTTAGTGGTAAGCATGGTTCAGAATGAAGGCGTGTTCATCCTTCATGAGAACATGTCTCCTATGGAGAGTCAGCAAAAAAAAAAACTAAAAGAGGGTTCAGCTATGCCCTGCTCCATCCAAAACTTTAAAAAAATATGCATCACATCAGAGCCTGTGTCATGGAAAGCTTTACGATTGACCAGTCCAACCGGGTCTGTGTATGGCTTCCTAAGCTACTGCATAGAAAACACGGATCTGCATAGATGCATGTAGAGACTACCTCAAGCAGCTTGTCGTGGAATCTTGATTTGAAGAAAAAAAGTAGTCTTGATTGAAGAAAAAGATAGCGAGCAAGAATGGTAGACTTCTCAGCAGAGAGAGAAAAGACATCCATCGTTCTGGACACTAGTCAAAAAAACTGATGCGTGCTGGAAGCAGGTGGGATACTTCTTTTGGTATGCCAGTGTCCAAATCCTCTGGAAGGTTGCAGCATACCCCCAAAAGTCTCTGAATTCCTGTGTCCTTCAATGAATTCCTGTGTCCTTCAATGAATTCTATCTTATTGAGCAATCAGGTTTTGAAAAACTTGTTTCCACGAATAGTTTATTCAGGTACATGGGGGTAGCCATAATTTTTGCACCTTACTTAAATCCCTTATCTCACTGCAAGTTTCCCAGATGGAGTCTTTTTGAAAACAACAGATTCTCTGCATTTTCTAATCACAGGAAACATCCCTAATGCTCATGGTAGCTCAAAACTTAGGCTGCTTATGAACTATAGAGGGAGGTCAAGAATGCAGCTATAATCTGACTGCCCTAGGCTGCCAGTCTTCTAAACATCCTAGCTCTGCCTGTTAGGCAAGTTTATATCAGTGCAGAGTGGAAGGGGGAAAAGGTGAATGGCAGATGCTGCAACCGCACCTCTCTTGGGAGGAGAATGGTAGTGATCGAGAGGTTTTATAATCTGACTTATCAGTGTTTCCCAACAACTGGTGGGCATCTGCCAGCCTACAGACACAATATCGTGGACCAATTCACTGTTATCAGGTGACTAATTCTCATATATAGACTGCTTCGGCTTATGCTAAGAACATGTTTAAATTCAGAGCAGGTACACACACCACTTCTTCTAACACTGGTGGACTATGTCATCAACCAGTAAACCCATCCCAGCCAATAGGCTTTGTGCAGAACATTTAGCCTTAGACATGCTGACCCTGCAGATTTCAGCATGATTGGGATACTGTCACCATATATCTCTTGGTAGCTATAGTGCATGAAACACATAAGAAGATAAAAACTCAAAAGAAGCATTATATTAGCAGTTAATGTAAGAAAGTGAGAGAGTACTAAGGCCACAGCAACCTTGTGTGCTGATGGCATGTCCAGTATCATTACTGTGATTTTAAAAGATTGCTAGGGTGTTTGTAGTGTCATTTATTATGGCACTGATTGCTCTTACAGCTTACATGAAGTAACTATTTGTGACATATAGAACATCCTCAGACATGATCTAATCTTATACAGCATAACATTCAGTTTTGAGTTCAATTTTTGGCTAAGAGTGATACTGCTCAGGGCTCCAGCACTGAAGAACACAGACTTGACTTGTAAATTGGCCAGATTATTTGTGGTGGAGGAGGACTCATTTACAAGCTCTGCGTGAATCCTTCTCTGCTGCTTCAGGCTTGTTTGCAGTCACACTAATTCAGTGTTAGTTGGCAGATTTAACCACATGTTGTTTTTCTGATGCAAAGATAATTTAACGTGAACTTTTTTTTTAAAGAGATTAAAAGTTTTCGCTGCATACCAACTGTTTTAAAACTTTTGAGGTATACCAAAATCTATGAAGGCTCCAGTGACAGAGGAGTGTATATGACCAGCTCAGTCTTGTTTGCAGTCACACTAATTCAGTGTTAGTTGGCAGATTTAACCACATGTTGTTTTTCTGATGCAAAGATAATTTAACGTGAACTTTTTTTTTAAAGAGATTAAAAGTTTTCGCTGCATACCAACTGTTTTAAAACTTTTGAGGTATACCAAAATCTATGAAGGCTCCAGTGACAGAGGAGTGTATATGACCAGCGTAATACCGTGTTTCCCCGAAAATAAGACAGTGTCTTATTTATTTTTTTTCACGAAAAAAGACACTAGGTCTTATTTTCGGGGGATGTCTTACCTGGCTGCTGCTGTCCGCTCTGCCGTCCAGGGAGCCACAAACAGGTGGGCGGGCATGTGTGCGGGCGGGGGGGCGTGTCTGGCAGGG